>NW_025146423.1:0-1310 GCF_004010195.1 Chiloscyllium plagiosum | reverse complement strand
TGTCTGTGTGGGTGTGTGTGTGTCTGTGTGAGTGTGTGTGGGAGAAAGATCTGCCATCCTGCCCACCCACAGCATGGCCACATACAATACCGAGATCAAGCCTGCCGACACACACAGAACACACCCACAAGGCCCCACATATTCACGCGGACGGGAAATACAGTGAAGAATCCTCGAGAACACATTCTCACCCACTCACCGAGATGGCCGGAATCCTCTACTGTTGGTCACTTGATTCATTTCCATTCAGTTTATTCTTGTTTTAATCTCTTTACAATTTTCCCCATTCTACTGTAACTGCTTTGCAATGCTCACCTTTGTGTTGTACCCCTATAAAAATACGCCTACACTTGTGTTCGGGGAAGATTGTTCTGTCCATCTGTGCAGAGAATCGGTTCTATGTCAGCCTGGTCAATTTCCCTTCTGCCATATCGCTTTGTGTAATAAACCGATAGTCAATTCCCACCGCGATCCTGGTTTCACTCTGATCCATTGAGCTGAACTTCTCCAACAGCGTGTGAATAAATTAGACTTTGTTCTTTATTGACCCTGTCATCCTCAGTCGAAGCAAAACGTTTAGAGACACTGTGTAGTTTTACCTCCTTCATCTTTAATCCGGGCCCTGGAGGGGGAGAGAACGATTGCCCATGTGCACAGGGACATGAGTTTTCTGTCTTCTCTCGAACAGCAGTTTCTCAATGAACTATATTGTCATTGTACAGGGAGGAGCATCCCGCTAAGGCAACATACATATTAATTGGGTGACCATTACAATCAACGAATATCAATAGCAGAGGCCAAGCCCTTTACTGCTGTACAGTGAATGTTCTTAACCTTATTGATTGGGTTCATACTTGTCCCCTTGTTAGCTGAGCTTACATACTGAATGCTTCCAATATTGGTAAATGGCTCTACATGATGACTGCTTTTCCACCTCGTTAACCCATTACCCTTGCCTCCGGCACCCCATTGTTAACTGCAAGTTCTTATCTGATCTGAGTCATGCTCAGCTGAACCTCTTGTTTCACAAAACTCCAAACTCATTCTGACCTGTTTGTTGGTCACAGATGGGTGAATTCACACAGCAGTCCCTGTATTGGGGATAGCATTCAGACATTAATGTTTTACACCGTGCCAATTTAACCAGACGTCTTACAACAACGGAAAGACTGAGGTTATTAATGACTGGAAACAAGAAATAACATAGGGACACACTCACATGTGCACTCGCTGTCTCTCTCACACTCTCACACACACTTACACATTCATGCACACAGACACACACGCTCATAAACACAGACACACACGCG
>NW_025146422.1:0-1310 GCF_004010195.1 Chiloscyllium plagiosum | reverse complement strand
GTACACAATACTCCAAGTGCGGCTGCACCAGAGTCTTGTACAGGTGCAGCATAACCTCCTGGTTCCATAACTCAATCCCTCTATTAATAAAGGTCAAAACACTGTATGCCTTCTTAACAATCCTGTCAATCTGGGTGGCAACTTTCAGGGATCTGTGTACCTGGACACTGAGGTCTCTCTGCTCATCTACAATACCAAGAATCTTACCATTAGCCCAGTACTTTGCATTCCGGTTACTCCGGCCAAAGCGTATCACCTCACACTTGTCCGCATTAAACTCAGTTTGCCACCTCTCAGCCCAGCTCTGCAGCTTATCTATGTAACCTACAACAGCGTTCGTCACTATCCACAACTCCACCGACCTTAGTGTCGTCCGCAAATTTACTAACCCACCCTTCTCCGCCCTCATCCAGGTCGTTTATAAAAATGACGAACAGCAGTGGACCCAACACCAACTCTTGAGGTACATCACTGGTAACTGGACTCTAGGATGAACATTTCCCATCAACCACCACCCTCTGTCTTCTTTCAGCAAGCCAATTACTGATCCAAACTGCTACATCTCCCACAATCCCATTCCTCCGCGTTTTGTACAATTGCCTACTGTGGGGAACCTTATCAAACACCTTGCTGAAATCCATATACACCACATCAACCGGTTTGCTCTCATCTACCTGTTGGGTCACTGTCAAAAACTCAATAATATTCTTTAGGCACGACCTACCCTTCACAAAACCGTGTTGACTGTCCCTGATCAGATTATTCTTTTCTAGATAGTTATAAATCCTACCTCTCTTATAACCTTTTCCAACACTTCACCAACAACTGAAGTAAGACTCACTGGTCTATAATTACTTGGGTTGTCTCTACTCCCCTTCTTCAACAAGGGAACCCCATTTGCTATCCTCCAGTCCTCAGGCACTATTCCGGTAGACAATGATGATTTGAAGATCAATGCCAAAGGCTCGGCAATCTCTTCCCTTGCTTCCCAGAGGATCCAAGGATAGATTCCATCTGGCCCAGGGGACTTGTCTATTTTCACACTCTGCAGTATTTCTAATACCTCTTCCTTGTGAACCTCAATCTCTTCTAGTCTAGATACAAGTATCTCTGTATCTTCCTCGCCAACATTTTCATTTTCTTTCGTGAACACTGTCGAAAAATATTTATTTATTGCTTCCCCTAACTCCTCTGACTCCACACACAACTTCCCACTATTATCCTTGATTGGCCCTAATTTAACTCTCGTCATTCTTTTATTCCTGACATACCTATGGGCCTTAGGGTTAACGCTGATCCTATCCACCAAC
>NW_025146421.1:0-1310 GCF_004010195.1 Chiloscyllium plagiosum | reverse complement strand
CAAGTTAAAAGTTAATAAAATATCGAGACCTAAAATTTGGTGTCAGTAATAGTGATCTTGTGTCCAATGATGATTGTAAACATTGATCTCCTTCACCAATATACTTTCAGGCAGTGAATCTCCCCTGCTTTCCTGGTCTGGTCTAAAAGTGACTACAGACACACAGACATTTGATAAATTTTTCAATGGTCTCTGAATCGGGAATGGGAAACACAGTCCTGTTGACCCTGCAGAGGCCTCCTTCCTAACAGCTGAGCGCTAATGACAACTTTTACAGAGCTTTCCCACAGACTGCACAGAAACGTCGGGAAAGGAGGAGATGATTCAACACATTGAGCTTTCCCCATGCTAATTCGTGGTCGAACGTCTTCTCGATGCAGTTTTTCCCATACAGTGTTCATTTCTCTGAATATGTTTAAACATTGTGATTTATAAAATAGGAACTGCTGTAATCCCTTCGCTCCATCAATTTTGCTCCTCCATTCAATATACAGGCAGTTCTCCAATAACACATATTTACTAAATGCGATATTGCTGTGGACCCTTGTTTAGGGCACCCCAGCCTGGGAAATTATCATCCCTGCTTCCAATTTGTCTCGCCCTGTCGGAGTTTTATGTATTTCAATGAGATCTCCACTCATTTTCCTAAAGCCCATGGAATACAGGCTCAGTTGCCCCGAACACTGCTCCCACAACAAGCCTGTCATCCCAGAGATCAGTCTGGTCATCCTTCACTGCACTCTCTCAATGTCAGGTTTGTCGTTTATAAGGTAAGGAGACCAAAACTGCACAGAATACTGCACAGTGTTCGAGATGTGGTCCCACTAAGGCCCTATACAGCTGCAGTAAATGACCCTTACCTCTGTATTCAAATCTCCCTGAAACGAAGGTCAATACGCCATTTACCTTGCTAACTGCTTACTGCTCCTGCAATATAGCTTTCAGTGACTGGTGTACAGGGAGATCTAGATTCTTTTCAATGTTGCAGTTCACCACTTGCTGGTCTATGTACACTGGTCAGCGTGCCAATGCCATTCCCACTATTGACTTCTGGCTTCAGAACTCAATGCTCTACATGGACTCGGAAGGCTGCGCAGAAATAAACAAAGTCGAGCTTACGTTCCTTTATAGAGCAACATTTTTCAACCAATCTCTTTTCAAATGATAGGCTGCCATTCTATGGTTCCCATCAACGTACACAACATCACATCTCTCCCATTGCTCTCCATCTGCCAGGTATTTGCCCAGTCACTACATTTGTTTCAGTCACCTTGGAGCTCCTCATCCACTCACAAGCTGACATCGTTTAG
>NW_025146420.1:0-1310 GCF_004010195.1 Chiloscyllium plagiosum | reverse complement strand
CCATACTCTTTCCGGCACTGACCTGTGTGATGTTACCAGTATACCTTACTCTGTCCAGCACTGTCCTGTGTGATATAACCAGTATACATTACTCTGTCCAGCACTGTCTTGCGTGCTGTAACCAGTATACCTTACTCCGTCCAGCACTGTCCTATGTCATGTAACCAGTATACCATACTCTGTCCAGCACTGTCCTGTGTGATATAACCAGTATACGTTACTCTGTCCAGCACCGTCCTGTGTGATGTAACCAATATACCTTACTCTGTCCAGCAACGTCCTGTGCGAAGTAACCAGTATACCTTACTCTGTCCAGCACAATCCTGTGTGATGTAACCAGTATACCTTACTCTGTCCAGCACTGTCCTGTGCGAAGTAACCAGTATACCTTACTCTGTCCAGCACCGTCCTGTGTGATGTAACCTTTATACCTTACTCTGTCCAGCACAATCCTGTGTGATGTAACCAGTATACCATGTTGTGTCCAGCACTATCCTGTGTGATGTAAACAGTATACCTTGCTCAGTCCAGCACCGCCGTGTGTGATGTAACAAGTATGCCTTACTCTGTCCAGTACCGTCCTGTGTGAAAAAACCAGTATACCTTACTCTGTTCAGCACCGTCCTGTGCCATGTAAACAGTATACCTTACTCTGTCCAGCACTGTCCTGTGTGATGTAATCAGTATACCTTACTCAGTCCAGCACCGTCCTGTGTGCTTTAACCAGTATACCTTACTCAGTGCAGCACCGTCCTGTCTGCTGTAACCTGTATACTCACTCTGTCCATCACTGTCCTGTGTGATGTAACCAGTATACCTTACTCTGATCGGTACAGTCCTGTGTGATATAACCAGTATACCTTACTCTGTCCAGCACAGTCCTTTGTGATGTAACCAGTATACCTTACTCTGCCCAGCACCGTCCTGTGTGATGTAACCAGTATACCTTACTCGGTCCAGTACAGTCATGTGTGATATAACCAGTATACCTTACTCTGTCCAGCACCGTCCTGTGTGATGTAACCAGTATAGCGTACTCTGTCCAGCACTCTCCTGTGTGATATGACCAGTATACGTTACTCTGTCCAGCACTGTCCAGTGTGATGTAACCAGTATACCTTACTCTGTCCAGCACCGTCCTGTGTGATGTAACCAGTATACCGTACTCTGTCCAGCACTCTCCTGTGTGGTACAACCAGTATACGTTACTCTGTCCAGCACTCTCCTGTGTGATATAACCAGTATACCTTACTCTGTTCAGCACTGTCCTGCATGCTGTAACCAGTATACCTTACTCTGTCCAGCACCGT
>NW_025146419.1:0-1310 GCF_004010195.1 Chiloscyllium plagiosum | reverse complement strand
TGTCACGTCGAGTAGCACGATGATGGTATCACATACACACACACAAAGAGGGTGCTCGCAATGTAAAAGTGAGTCATTGGCTCCACATATGCTGTATGCAGTAGTCACTGTTACCAATATGGTCATCGATCAATGTGTCTGTGGATTGGTGAGTATGTGGTCAAGTATATTTCTCCCTCTTCGTCGTTCCCTCCCCATCCAATGCAGACTAAGTCCAGCAGTTATGTCAGTTTTGACTGGACCTGCTCGATTGACAATGCTGAAACCCTCTTAGTGCCAGTTTTGAAATGGCCCTCACAGTAAACATTATCCTCCTTTGCCACTCTCTCAGTGCTCCTGAAATTATTGTAAATTTGTAGAGTGATACTGATCCATCAGCTGAGGGACGGTATTCAGCAGGATGTTTCCGTGTGAATGTTTTTTCTGTAACACCATGAGGCTGAGGGAGGAGAGTCAGCAGGAGGTTTCCTTGTCAGTGTTTGATTTGACACCTTGAGGCTGAGAGAGGCAGTCAGAAAAAGATTTGCATATCCGTGTTTGATCTGACACCATGAGGTTTCATTTGTGTCATTTGTTGCTTAAACAGTTTGTCGGGCAGCTTCGCCAATTCTGGCCCGACCCCCCAAACGTTACAAAGGAGCGAGTTGCAGGTTCCACAGGGCTTTTTTATTGTTGTCGTTGTCAATCGAAGGGCCTCTCCTGTGCTATACGATAATGACACCGTGTCTCTTTTGATTGGACCCTACGACCTCTTACTACTTCAGTTAGTCCAACTACCTTGTCGATTCCACAGATTTCTACATTTTACCTCAATACTTTATTATGTAATACCGTTAAATTGTCCATATAATTTCTGTATGTATCCCTTTCACATCCTCTGGCTGCTACATCCATCCCTTTTCTCAGTGACCCATTGTACCTCCACAGTCTTCATCATATTTGCGGCTGTAAATTCAGGCACAATGGCTACAACTCGCACTCTCTGTGATCACTTCGAGACGTCATACCATTGCCTATCATTCTAACTTCCTCCAGACCCTACACCCCTCTCTATCGCCGTAACATCCTCCAGCCCGACATCCCTCTCTCTCTCTTTGTAAACTCCTCCTGCTACAACATCCCTCATTATCTCTGTGACCCTCTCCAGGCACGACGACCCTCGCTAACTCTGTAACCTCCCCAAGACACTGCACTTTCCCTTTCCCTGTAACATTCTCCCGCCTCGAAACCCCTCCTGATCTCGGTAACGTTCTCGGGCTTATAGAACTCTCCCTATTTGTGTGACATCCTCAAATTTTACACACCTCCCT
>NW_025146418.1:0-1310 GCF_004010195.1 Chiloscyllium plagiosum | reverse complement strand
ATATTATCAAATTAATGTTAAAAACAAGAGCAAACAGCTCATGAGTTGGTTCCAACAGCTGTCACTGTTGTGACACAGTCCCATGCAAAATGTATTACATTATTGACCAACCAGGAGGACAGGGTATAGAATAACCATTCGTAACCAGTAGATTACAATAACTCACCAGGAATACCAACAGCTGACAGAATCGGATAGAAACTCTCTTTTACAAGCAGAATAATTGGAGGTTGCTCCATTCTGAATTGTGTCCAAGCTGCAAGTGTGTGATAAATGCATGGCTGATACAGGGGCAGGGAATTCTCTATTTATTCACACATCAATCCTCCAATGAGTCAGATACATTACATCATTAGGGACATTAGCTACAGCCATTTAGCAAATAAACTCAAATCCTTAAAAATGCTCGGAAATGCTATTTAGTAATTCTACCAAACACCTGCAATTAAACAACTTTTCACAAGTACAGATTGGAATCTGTCAGTACTGTGGTGGTACTGTCTCTATCCATACAGGAGTGCTGGAGACTGATTCCCAACAGCTTTCACCCTGACTCTGCTCTTGATTCATCTGTAATGTCCCATTCCTCCACTACCAAAAGTGAGCATATTCGACCAGGATTAGTGGCATCATACATTTACACGAGAGTTCAATATGTTACAGTAATACGCGTTCTAACTTATTTTGACAGTAACATTAATCGTGTCAGTTCATTGTAAGTTGTATCTTACTTTGGCAAGACTGTACTATTCTGGGTCTTGTGGCAACCTCCCTTGATACATGTGCTAACTGTGTTACTCTCATGACATCTGACATTGATACTGGTGCTGAACATGTTACTTCAAGTACTAATGATACCCCACAGTAACTTGAGAATTAACGATGTTTCTATGTTTCTCCAGTACTAAAGGTACCTTACATTTACACGAGAATTACTTGTGTGATTAAGGGACTAATTTTACTTACACATTCTGGATTCAAACAAAGAAAAGGCAAAACCAAACATGGTACCGTATAGCAAATTAGCATTAAGTAATGACTTCATAGGAGGGACAGCATGAAGCAGCAGTGACCAAAATATTTTTGTATTTTGCATTAGTTTGAGGGAGAGAAACTTTGATTCAAGACTTGCATGAAAAATTTCAATGATAACTAGAGATCATACTCAGACCTTTGAGTATCACAGTTGAGACATTCAGTTGAGGCTGTCTAGGACATTGATGAGTTGTGTACAGAGGGTTGTGTACAGTTCTGGTCAAACTGTCAGAAGGATATTTCTGAGGGGGTTTAGAAGAGATTTACAGGATGTT
>NW_025146417.1:0-1310 GCF_004010195.1 Chiloscyllium plagiosum | reverse complement strand
ATAAAAACAAAAAGGCATCCCTTTAATCTCTGTGCCAAACCAGACTAACCGGAACTGTAAAATATTTACGACCTTTCTGAAAAACAAAACAAACTTGTTCATAGTATACTTGAGGAAACAAAAGTGTTTTTTAGGAGAATGTAAAAACATTTGGGGCACCTCCCCCTCCCACCCTTAAAAAATGAACCAGCAATGCCAAAAGGTGGCTTCATATTTAAAATCCTTCCAAAATCCAGTTAGTTGTCAAAACACCCGAATCTTAAATCTCTTGCTCCACCGTTGAATACTTCTCTTGATGATAGTTCAGCTTCTGGGAAAATTGTTCGTTTTCTATCCCCTCGTCATCCTCCTGCAGGAGAACCGCAACAACATCCACATCACTGGCATCGACAGTCACATTGACAGGCTTCCTGCAATCCAGTATGGCTAATACGGTGGCAGTGGTTAACATGGTTTGAAGTCTGTCAAACGTCTTTTGGTATTCCCTGACTGCTGAAACGTCTTGCCTTTTTTAACTATTCTAAAATTTGGCACAAGTTTTCAGTAAATTTCGCTCGATTCCAAGGAACTAGAGTGTAGCTTATTTCATTGACCGTGTGGGAAATTCCCCAATTACATTCGTCATCGCATCCCGGGAGGCCATTTGTCCATGTTCAATATAATGGCCCAGGAAAGCACATTGTGCATTGGCAAATTCAGTCTTAGCTGGATTTACCACCAAGCTTGCCTTCGGAGGTCTGTCGAACAATTCTGAGAAATGCTGGAAATGTTCCTTCTGTGACTTATTAAAAGTCACCACGTCATCAATATACACCACACAATTAGATAATCCGAAAACGACCTTTTTTTATCAGTCACTGAGACGTGACTGGAAAGTTTTTCATACCGAATGGCATACCTTTGAAGAAAAATCGTCCATTTGGCGTTATGAAAGCCGAAATCCCCTTAGCATTTTCTAACAGAACTACTTGCCAGTAGCATTTTCAAAAGTTCATCTTAGAAATGTAAGTTGCTTGGCCCACGTTTTCGACGCAGTCCTCCAACTGTAGAATTAGATACGCATCAGTCTTTGCAACGGCGTTGCATTTTCGGTAGTCCATACATACCCGTTGGTTTCCATCTGGCTTTGGAACCATGACTATGGGTGAACTCCAGTTACTGTAACTGATTTTGATTATGTCATCTGGCAGCATGTCCTGTATCTCCTTCAGAACCTATGCCAACATTTGAGGGTTATGCCCATAAGAATTTTGCTTAATAGGAAAAGCATCACCTTAAAATCATGCATAATTGGATCAGCACTTCCCAGT
>NW_025146416.1:0-1310 GCF_004010195.1 Chiloscyllium plagiosum | reverse complement strand
AGCCTGCTGGACAAACTTTCCCCATTCCTGAATGGGGAAAGGGCTTATGCCCGAAACGTCGATTCTCCTGTTCCCTGGATGCTTCCTGACCTGCTGCGCTTTTCCAGCAACACATTTCAGCTCTGATCTCCAGCATCTGCAGACCTCACTTTCTCCTTAACAAGGAGGTTAGACTAGGGAAACCCAGTGGATGTTATCTAACTTGACTTCTAAAAGGCCTTTGATAAGGTGCCCTTACGGGAGGCTGCTGAGTTAGATGACAGTCCATGGTGTTCGAAGTGAGCTACTGGAATGGGTAGAGGATTCGCTGTCTGACAGAAGGCAGAGAGTTGGAGTAAAAGGTTCGTTTTCAGAATGGCAGCCAGACACAAGTGGTGACCCGCAGAATTCAGCTTTGGGGCCGCAGCTGTTCACTTTATATATTAATGATCTAGATGATGGGACCGGGGACATTTTGGCGACGTTCGATGATGATGCGAGGTCAGGAGGACAGGCGACTGATTCTGAGGAGTTGGGGAGGCTGCAGAAGCATTGAAAGAGTTTAGGAGAGTGGTTCAGGAAATGGCTGATAAAATTCAACGTGAGCAAATGTGGGATCTTGCACATCCGAAGAAAAGAATATAGGCATGAAATATTTTCTAACCGGTGAGAAAATACATAAAGTCAAAGTACAAAGGGATCTGGGAGTGCTCGGCCAGGATTCATGGTTGACTTGCAGGTTGAGTCCGTGGTTAAGGAAGCAAATGTAATTTGATTTATCTCAAGAGTGTTGGAATATAAAAACAGTGATGTGCTACTGAGACTTTTTTTAAAGCTCTAGTAATGTCGCATTTAGAATACCGTGCCCAATTTTGGTCTGACACCTCAGGAAGGACATGATCCCTGGAATAGTAGGTCTAACACAGAATAAACAGCTGAGGATCCTGGGATTTTATTCATTAGAGTTGACAAGGTTGAGCGGAGTTCTAATATAAACTTACAAGGTAATGCATTGCTTAGAATTGTGGATGCTGAAAATTTGTTTCCATTGTTCGGGGAGACTAGGACTCATGGGCAGAAGCTTCGAATTAAAATGAAATTTCGAACGAAAATGTGAAAATATTTCTTCAGCCAGAGAGTGGTGGGCCTGTTGAATTCATTGCCATGGAGGGCAGTGGAAGGCAGAACTCTAAATGTCTTCAAAGCAGAGATTGGTAAATTCTTAATCTCGCAAGGAATTAAGGGCTATGGAGAGAGTGCAGATAAGTGGAGTTGAATTGCCCTTCAACGATGATTTCATGGTGGAATGATTGATGGGCCAATGGCCTTAT
>NW_025146415.1:0-1310 GCF_004010195.1 Chiloscyllium plagiosum | reverse complement strand
ATTCCTGTCGACAATGATGATTTGCAGATCTCTTCACTTGCTTCCCAGAGGATCCTAGGATGGAACCCAGTCGGCCCAGGCGACTTTTCTATTTTCACACTCTGCAGTATTTCTAATACCTCTTCCTTGTGAACCCCGATGTCTTCTAGTCTAGATGCAAGTATCTCTGTATCTTCCTCGCCAACATTTTCATGTTCTATCGTGAACACTGTCGAAAAATATTTACTTAGTGATTCCGCTATCTCCGCTGACTCCGCACACAACTTCCCACTATTATCCTTGATTGGCCCTAATTTAACTCTCGTCATTCTTTTATTCCTGACATGCCTATGGAAAGCGTTAGGGTTAACCCTGATCCTATCCGCCCACAACGTCTCATGTCACATCCTGGCTCTTCTGGCTCTCTCCTTAGGTCTTTCCTGACTTCCTTGTAAACCTCAAGCGCCCTAACTGAGTTTTCACATTTTGTCTTAATACAAGCCTTCTTCTTCTTCTTGACCAGGGATTCCACTTCCTTAGTAAACCACGGCTCACGCGTTCTATATCTTCTTCCCTGCCTAACAGGTATATACTTATCTTGGACACAAAGGAGCTTTTCCTTGAATAAGTTCTACATTTTCAATGTGCGCATCCCCTGCAGTTTCCTTCACCATTCTACGCTTCCTATATCTTGCCTAATGTTATCGTAGTTTCCCTTCCCCCAGCTGTAACTCTTACTCGGTGGAGTACACCTACCCCTTTCCATCAATAAATTAACCCTGACAGAATTGTGATCGCTGTCTCCAAAGTGCTCACCTACTTCCAAATCTAACACCTGGCCAGGCTCGTTACCCAGTACTAAATCTAAAGTGCCTTCGCCCTTTGTAGGCCTGTCTACATACTGTGTCAGGAATCCCTCCTGCACGCACTGGACAAAAACTGACCCATCTATATTACTCGTACTGTAATGATCCTAGTCAATATTTGGATAGGTGAGGTCCCCCATGACAACTACTCTGCCTGTCTCACTCCTATCGAGAGTCATGTTTGCTATCCTTTCCTCTGGGATTATTCGGAGGCCTATAGAATATTCCCAGCATGGTGACCCCTCCTTTCCTGTTTCTAACGTCAGCCCATACTACCTCAGTATGGAGTCCCCAAGCATCCTTCCTACAACTGTAATATTGTCCCTGATCAACAATGCCACAGCTCTCCCTCTTTGACCATCTTCTCTCTTCTTAATGAAACAGCTGAATTCCGGAACCTGTAGCAGCCATTCCTGTCCCTGCTCTATCCATGTCTCCGTAATGGCCACAACATTGAAGTCCCAA
>NW_025146414.1:0-1310 GCF_004010195.1 Chiloscyllium plagiosum | reverse complement strand
GGGCATTTTCTTTGCAGCATAGGAGACTGAAGTGTACCTTAATCAGTTGTATAAGATCATGATCGGCATGGATATTGTGATTGCATTCAGTCTTTTTCTGAGTGTGGGGTAATCGGGGAGTTTTACAGAGGACTAATGGTGATCAGTTTATGGTCATAGTGGAAAGGAAAGAATGGAACCTGAGCGTCAACTTTTTTTCATAATAGAGGGTGCTACGCATATGGCATGAGCTGCCAGTGGAAGTGGTTGAGCCGGTTACATTAACGACAAGTAAATGACATTTGTACAAATACGTAGATACGAAAGGATTAGAAGCATCAAGGCCAGGTGTAGGGAAATGGAGTTAACGGGAACAGACAATTTGTTAAGCATGTATCAGTTTGGGCCAAAGGGCCTGCCTCCGTGCTGTCGGGCTCTATGATTCTGTGGGTGAGCTTCAGGAGCTGAGATTGCCTTTTGCACCCATCATCCACAAAGGAGTGACCAACCTCTGTATGGGTTTCAGATCTGGGGCCAGTATGTGTGTGTGTGTCGGGTGAGGAGTGAAGGGAGGGACAGGTGATGCAGTCTGGATTCAAGTATTGTACTGCTGTTTTCTCTCTAAGCAGATAACACCACCCACCCTCCCAATTCAATGCATTCCACGGGACCATTTACAAGAATACCAACTTACGTAGTAAGCTGACATTTGCTCTGCAGAACAGTGGTCCAGTGGTCACAAGGCAGACACAGGGACTCGTTCTGCAGCAGCCAAAATTTCCACAATACCAGGTTATAGTCCACCATATTTATTTGGAAACATTGGCTTTCTGAGCGCTGTTCCTTCATGAGGTGCTTTATCTGGCCACCACGTTCTGAGCCTGACTGGCTTCTGCTGTCTCACTGTTTGTGGAGCTTCTCACTGACTGACGCTTGTCTCCTTTGTCCACAGATGTCAAGAATCCAGCAATATTTGTCAGGACAATCAGCATTTAAAGGTACTTTGAAACATCCAGCAAGTAATTTAAAAATTCATGGCACCACATGTCACTTTGTTAAACATGTACAAACTTTATTGCGCAAATGGGAAGCGAAAGAAAGCATCCTTATGTAACACAATCCGAATTATCTGTATAATATTTTGATTTCAATTTGACTTTTACAGCCGAAGATTTTTAACGCATGAAGTCTTGAAGAATCATTCACTTTCTGAAGGGATCAACCAAAACATATGCCATAGCCTTTTGGAAGTTTTTTCGACTCCTCCCCAGTTTTTCATTCCTTTACCTGTGATTTCCAGAGCTTTCTGTCTGAAAATGTTCCACTATCTG
>NW_025146413.1:0-1310 GCF_004010195.1 Chiloscyllium plagiosum | reverse complement strand
GAACTGAATGAAATCTGCATGCTTGCCTCAAAAACAGATTTCACTCATTCAGCAGGTATATAATCAGTCAACGTTAGTGACCGACTTGCTCCTGATGTTTCACTCAGCAGTTTGGGGAATACAATAAAATCGACTCCTTTTAAAATAAAAGATGCAAAGCCTGTATTGTTCTGGTTCATTTTATCAAGAGTTGAGGAGGAATGTGCCCTGCACTGCACAACTAATTTTTTAATAGCCATTTCCTTTCCAGATTCACCCCACTCTGAGGACAAGCCCACAACTACAATTGGTATCCCACCTAATGTCCAAAAAAGAGGTTTTCTATGTCTAATATTACTTCAATGGATGCATGTAGGAATGTCGAAGATGCTTCCTCGAGTCGGACAGTGTGGAATGAAATGTCATCGTTTTTGGAAATTTAGTAGCAGATATAATACAGGGATGAAGTGAAATTTCTTACCACAAGAAGCATGAATCTGAGCAATGTGCGCTGGATGCTTCAACATTCACAGGAAAAAGACAGATTTTTAGTTGTCAATATCTTAAATGGTATTTCATCTTGTACCTAAGACCAAATGGAAAATTCTGTGATATGGACGAGTTCTTTCAGAAGTTCATTCTAAATTTCAGCAATAAAGTGGCACCCTCCAGAAATTTTTGGCAGAAAAGAAAAACACTTGATTGGACACAGGAGAGTGAGAGGGGTAATGACAACTTGAAAGTTGTGCTGACAACTGCATTCAGTTTTAGCAATAACCCAAATTTTGTGAAGCCTTGCAAACTGACTGCGGATGCCAGAAAAATTGATATGGTGTCATTTTACTGCAAGAATATGAGGTGGGGGTTGAGCTTGAACATGGACGCAAAACGCAGCCATTCAGCACTTTGAATTTGCTCTGCCATTCAATAAGCTATTATGTTCTTGATGATCTTCATCCCAGTGATAATCAAAAATCTATCTACTTACAGGTTGAAAAGAAACGTAAGAATTCTACATTACATTTTTTTTGAGGCACGGCATTTCCAAACTTGCATTCCTTTCAGAGAAATCAGTTCTCACCATCACTGTCTAAATGAACCACACCTTATTTTGCAACCCTTGCTCTAATGTTCGGATCAGGGTCGGGTAGGGCTACTCTGTTATTTTTCCAAAAAAAGGCTGTTTTTCAATAATGTCTGCAGCTTGCAAAGAGACACCGAGGCTTGTGGTGTCTCTGTACAGGTTCGAAATGTACACATTCAAATTTCTTAAGGTCTCATGGCCTAAATGACTTTTTACAGACTTACTCATATTGACGACAATCCTTTCA
>NW_025146412.1:0-1234 GCF_004010195.1 Chiloscyllium plagiosum | reverse complement strand
TCTGAGGTACTGAGTGAGAACTATCTGAGGTACTGACGGAGAACTATCTGAGGTACTGAGGGAGCAGTTTCTGAGGTATTGATGGAGAACTATCTGGGGTACTGTGGGAGCACTATCTGATCTACTGAGGGAGCACTATCTGGTGGTACTGAGGGAGCACTATCTGAGGTACTGAGGAAGCGCTATCTGAGGTATTGAGGGAGAACTATCAGAGGTACTGAGGGAGCACTATCTGAGGTACTGAGGAAGCGCTATCTGAGGTATTGAGGGAGCACTATCTGAGGTACTGAGGGAGCACTATCTGGGGTACTGAGGGAGCACTATCTGAGGTACTGAGGAAGCGCTATCTGAGGTATTGAGGGAGACCTATCTGGGGTACTGTGGGAGCACTATCTGATCTACTGAGGGAGCACTATCTGGGGTACTGAGGGAGCACTATCTGAGGTACTGAGGAAGCGCTAACTGAGGTATTGAGGGAGAACTATCTGAGGTACTGAGGGAGCACTATCTGAGGTACTGAGGAAGCGCTATCTGAGGTATTGAGGGAGCACTATCTGAGGTACTGAAGGAGCACTATCTGAGGTACTGAGGGAGCACTATCTGGGGTACTGTGGGAGCACTATCTGAGGTCCTGAGGAAGCGCTATCTGAGGTACTGAGGGAGCACTATCTGAGGTACTGAGGGAGAACTATCTGAGGTATTGAGGAAGCACTATCTGAGGTATTGAGGGAGCACTATCTGGTGGTACAGAGTGCAGAGGGTAGAAAGGAACAGATGCAATTCCCTGATCATTTCCTCAGGGTCCCCGGGGCACTCTGGTGTCGTAATTTGAAATGGAAGCCACTCCCCATTTCAGCAGATCCAGATCATTTTACACAATCAGTGAAAAATAACAGCAGCATATGTCTGAAACATGGTTTGGAGGAAAACATTCATCAATGTATTGTTACTTGTTGCTTGGAGACGTTTTAGAAAAGCAGGCACCCAAACAGACTAGTGCTGTCGATGCAAGAGTTGGTGCACAGGAAGATCCAACAAGTCTCTGTAGCTGCTGTCTGTCCCCCTGGAGCAGTCATCATGTGAGATCATGGCTCAGTCCTCGGAGAAATCATTTCTCCAGCAATACCTCAACCATGCCTTTACAGCTGTGTGTGTGTGTGTGTGTGTGAGAGAGAGAAACAGTCAGCGAGAGAGAGAGAGACTGTCTGTGTTTGTGTGTGTGAAAGAGTGGATG
>NW_025146411.1:0-1310 GCF_004010195.1 Chiloscyllium plagiosum | reverse complement strand
TCTCACCTTAAAAATGTGCCTCAAGTTTTGAAATCCCTCATCCGAGGGGAAAGGCAACTACCATTAACTCCATCTATACCTCGCATTATTTTCTAAACTTCAATCAGGTCACCTCTCAACCTCCTAGACTCCAGTGAAAAAATGTCCTAACTTATGCGGCCTTCCTCTATAATTCAAAGCTTCCATACTCGGCAACATTCCGGTAAATCTGTTCTGAACTCTCACCAGCTTAATAATATCCTTCCTAAAACAGAGTTACCAGAACTGGGCACAGGATTGCAGAAGAGGCATCACCAATGTCTTGGATCACTTTAACATGACTTTTCAATTCCTACACTCAAAGGGCTGAGCAATGAATGAAAATGTGCCAAATGCTGTTTTAACTAGTTTGTCTATATACAAACTTCATTAGGTCCCCCTGTTCTACAACACTACCCAAGGCCTGACCGTTAATTATAGAAACTCTACCCTTGATCTTTGTGGGTGGCACAGTGGGTCAGTGGCTAGCACTGTTGCCTCACAGCACCAGGAACCTGGGTTCAATTCCTGCCTTGGGCGACTGTCTGCGTGGAGTTAGCACATTCTTCCTGTGTCTGCGTGGGTTTCCTTCCACAATCCAAAGATGTGCAGGTCAGGTGAATTGGCCATGCTAAATTGCTTAGAGTGTTAGGTGCATTAGTCAGGGCTAAATATAGGCTAGGAGAATAGGTCTAGGTGATTTACTCTTCAGACGGTTGGTGTGGACGTGTTGGGCCGAAGGGCCTGTTTCCATTCTATACGGAATCTAATCTAATCTTGATGGGGAAATGGGTGTGGACAGGATGTTTTCTCTTCTGGGTCAGACAGAAGTAGAGAGGGTTGTTTTAAAATTGGTGACCACCTTTTCAGGATAGAAATAATAATAATATTTTTCGCCCAGTCGGTTGTGAATCTGTGAAGCTCTGCCTCAGAGGTTGGTGGAGATAAGAGTCGTACAGCATGGAAACAGACCCTTTGGTTCAACTTGTCCACTCTGACCAAGTTTCCCAAACCAAACTAATCCCACTTGCCTGTGTTTAACCCATATCCCTGTAAGCCTCTTCTGTTCGCGTACCTGTCCAAATATCTTTTAAATGTTGTACCTGTACCTGCATCTACCACTTCATCTGGCAGTTCATTCCATTTATGAACTATCCACTATGTGAACATTTTGTCCTTCAAATCCATTTTAAAACTTTCTCCTCTCACCTTAAAAATATGACCCCTAGTTTTGAACACAACCACTCCAGGAAAAAGATCTTTGCTATTCACCTTACCTATGCCCCTCATGA
>NW_025146410.1:0-1310 GCF_004010195.1 Chiloscyllium plagiosum | reverse complement strand
ACGACTGGGTTGACTGAGACCAGCATACCTACTATGGGGGGGGCATATACATTAGATGCCCGCCCAGCGACCAATGCTGAGCAATCCTTTCCAGAGGGGACCCTGGAAACGGGGACAGACAGGACCCAGGACTACGCCATTGGGACTGGGAACAAGTCAGCTAACTCCTCCAGGGACGAATGGCAGCCACTTGCTTTAACTGTGGGAGATAGTAGCACTGGGGAGCGAAATGTCCTTTTCGTTGTAGCTTGGAGCTAATTCAGGGATCGACAGGCTTGCATCCTAGCAAAATGAGAATCTGCAAATACATACCAACTCTTGTGCTTTTGGAATGGCCCACGGTTTGGCAGCCTTGTGGGAACACAGAGGATTGAACTTCCACAAATAACTTCCACGGGACAGCTTATTAGTAATACTGGGATTTTCCAACCAGTCTGGAAGTTTTCAAATGTTCCACTCACGCTGAGATAACTGATACACTCTCCAAAGTGGGTAAGTGCAAATTTCTGGCCTCATTGGGTTCCCAGTAAAACTCGGCTAGACACAATATAAGGCTGGGTATGCCATACCTGGGTAAGATACAGAGATCACAGTGTGGGAAGCCCTGTTGAACAGCATAAACAATGGATAATATAAGGCCGGGTATGCCAGACCTGGGGACGATACAGAAATCACTGGGCGGACTATGCTGAACAGAACAAACAATGGACTCAAATGGTGTACTCCCTCGATACTCAAACCAACCTGTGGGTGACCCCTGTGGGACAAGTTTGGGTTCATTCTTTGTTCTTACCCTCATTGATTCTGTGCATAATTGTACACGCTTGGGCAAGGAGGGAATGGTTAATACTTTATTACAAACCTGGTGGCACCCGAATTTCCACAAAGCAGCTAAGAAAAGGGCTGAAGCACGTTTGATTTGTTATAAAAAAAGACGAATGTGTAAAAGAGTTGCCCCTTTGGTCTGCAACCACCCCCTTGCCTGGTGGGCCATTCTACCTGTCTACAACTTAGTTTTATAAGTTATCTCGAGTACATTGTTCTCGAAATTGACTCGTGAGAGGAGATGTAATTAGTAGATTGATCGAAATCATCCCAACGGCTGACATTCCTGCTGTAACAGTGGGTTAAAAGGTGTGAAAATATCTGCATAAGTTAACCAAAACTTTTCAAAGTTTGCATTCACAGGTACGCCATGATATGTTCAACTGGGA
The DNA here is from genome assembly GCF_004010195.1 of Chiloscyllium plagiosum. Taxonomy (NCBI): domain Eukaryota; kingdom Metazoa; phylum Chordata; class Chondrichthyes; order Orectolobiformes; family Hemiscylliidae; genus Chiloscyllium; species Chiloscyllium plagiosum. The sequence goes on along the minus strand of NW_025146410.1, from coordinate 96 downwards.
GGCCGCAGGTTATGATAACCTCACTCCAACCTTTCACGCTAATCCCACAGGTGAAGGTACACGCATGGGGACCATCTGCTATAAATGCAGCTGCAA
>NW_025146409.1:0-1310 GCF_004010195.1 Chiloscyllium plagiosum | reverse complement strand
TTCCCAGCTCTCAGTCACTGATAAAGAACACTCGCCCTGTTAACTGTCACTGATAAAGAACACAGTCCCAGCTCTCTCTCACTGATAAAGAACACACTCCCAGCTCACTGTCACTGATAAAGAACAAACTCCCACCTCTCGGTCACTGATAAAGAACACATTCCCAGCTCTCAGTCACTGATAAAGAACACTCACCCTGTTAACTGTCACTGATAAGGTACACACTCCCAGCTCTCTATCACTGATAAATAACACACTCCCAGATCTCTGTCACTGTTAAAGAACAAACTCCCAGCTCTCTGTCACTGATAAAGAACACATTCCCAGCTCTCTGTCACTGATAAAGATAACATTCCCAGCTCGCTGTCACTGATAAAGAACACTCACCCTGCTACCAGTCACTGATAAAGTACACACTCCCAGCTCTCTGTCACTGATAAAGATAACATTCCCAGCGCTCTCTGTCACGGGTAAAGAGCACACTCCCAGCACTGTGTCACTGCTGAAGAACACTCTCCCAGCTCCCTGTCACTGATAAAGATAACATGCCCTGCTCTCTGTCACGGGTAAAGAACACACTCCCAGCACTGTGTCCCTGATAAAGAACACACTCCCAACTCTCTGTCACTGATAAAGAACACACTCCCAGCTCTCTGTCACTGATAAAGAACACGCTCCCAGCTCTCGGTCACTGATGAAGAACAAACTCCCACCTCTCCGTCACTGATAAAGAACACATTCCCAGCTCTCGGTCACTGATAAAGAACACATTCCCAGCTCTCTGTCACTGATAAAGACCACATTTCCAGCTCGCTGTTACTGATAAAGAACACGCACCCTGCTACCAGTCACTGATAAAGTACACACTCCCAGCTCTGTGTCACTGATAAAGATAACATTCCCAGCGCTCTCTGTCACGGGTAAAGAACACACTCCCAGCACTGTGTCACTGCTGAAGAACACTCTCCCAGCTCCCTGTCACTGATAAAGATAACATGCCCTGCTCTCTGTCACGGGTAAAGTACACACTCCCCGCACTGTGTCACTGACAAAGAACACACTCCCAGCTCTCTGTCACTGATAAAGAACACACTCCCAGCTCTCTGTCACTGATAGAGAACACACTCCCAGCTCTCTGTCACTGATAAAGTACACACTCCCAGCTCTCTGTCACTGATAAATAACACACTCCCAGCTCTCTGCTACTGATAAAGAACACACTCCCAGCTCTCTGTCACTGATAAAGAACACATTCGCAGCTCTCTGTCACTGATAATGAACACACTCCCAGCTCTCTGTCACTGATAAAG
>NW_025146408.1:0-1310 GCF_004010195.1 Chiloscyllium plagiosum | reverse complement strand
TATCCTGGATAACCTTCTTAAACAAGGGGACAATATAAGAAAATCTCCAGTTCTCTGGACCTCACCCGTGTTCAAGTTTGCGATAAGACCCCAGCTATTTCCTCTCTCAATTCCCTCAGTAAACTGGGATAGCTCCCATCTGGGCCTGGGGACTTGTCCACCTTAATGCCTTTTTGAATACCTAAAAATTCTTCCCTCCCTGTGCTGACTTGACCGAGAGTAATCAAACATCAATCCCTAACCTCAACAATCATCATTTCCCTCTCCTTGGTGAATACCAACACAAAGTACTCATTAAGAATCTCACCCATTTTCTCTGACTCCATACCTAACTTTCCTCCTTTGTCCTTGAGTGGGTCAACCCTTTCTCTCGTCACCACCTTGCTCCTTATATACGAATAAAAGCCTTTGGGATTTTCTTTCACCCTGTTTGGTAATGATATTTCATGACCCCTTTTAGTCCTTTTGATTTTCCATTTCAGATTGGTCCTACTTTCCTGATAGTTTTCCAAAGATTCATCTGTTGTCAGCCACCTAGACCTTATGTATGCATCCTTTTTCCACTTAGCCGGTTCCACAATTTCACATGTTATCCAGGGTTCTCTAATCTTGCCATTTCAATCCCTCATTTTCACAGGGACATGTCTGTCCTGCACTGTCATCAACCTCTTTTTAAAAGCCTCCCACATATCAAATGTGGATTTACCTTCAGACTGCGGCTCCCAATCTACATTCCCCATTTCCTGCCGAATTTTGCTATAGTTGGCCTTCCCCCAGTTTAGCCCTCTTCCTTTAGGACCATTCTTGTCTTTGTCCATGAACATTCTAAAACTTATGAAATTGTGATCACTGTTCCCAAAGTAATCCCCAACTGAGATTTCAACCACCTGGCTGGGCTCATTCTAGTACAAGAGTCCAGTATGACCCCTTCCTGAGTTGGACTATTTACATATGGCTGTATAAAATCCTCCTGGATGCTCCTTACAAATTCTGCTCCATCTGAACCTCTAACTCCCAATGAATCCCAGTCAATGTTGAGAAAGGTAAAATCTCCCATCACCACCACTCTGTTGCTCCTACATCTTTCCATAATCTGGTTACAAATTTGGACCTCTATTCCGCACTCGCTGTTGGGAGGCCTGGAGTACAGTCCCAATATTGTTATCACATCCTTCCTATTTCTGAGCTCTGCCCATATTGTCTCACTGCTCGAGTCCTCCATAGTGCCCTCCTTCAGTACAGCTGTGGTACCCTCTCTGACCAGTAATGCAACTCCCCCATCCCTTTTACCTCCCTCTCTTTATCTGCCT
>NW_025146407.1:0-1310 GCF_004010195.1 Chiloscyllium plagiosum | reverse complement strand
TCTGATTCCCACCCATTGATTGAGACTGCACTGGCAATGTTGGTGTAGAGCAGTCTGATCCCATTGCAGATTCCCTCCCCAAAGCCCATTTTGGAGAGAACATCTCTCATATACGTGAGTGATATCCTGTCAAAGGCTTTCTCCCGGTCCAGGCTGATCAGGCAGGTATCCAACCCTCTGTCCTGCACGCAGGCGATCGTATCCCTGAGGAGTGCGAGACTCTCGGCGATCTTCCTGCCTGGTACAGCACAGGTTTGGTTAGGGTGAATCACCAACCCCAGAGCAGACCTGACCCGGTTGGCGATTACCTTTGACAGAATTTTGTAATCCGCATTCAACAGTGAGATTGGTCTCCAATTTCTGAGTTCCTCACTCTCCCCCTGCGCTTGTAGATGAGAGTGATGATGCCTTTCCTCATGGATTCACTCATGGTACCTGCCCGAAGCATACTGACATACACCTCCAGCAGGTCCTGGCCAATCAAGTCCCACAGAGCAGAATAGAGCTCGACCGGTAAGCCGTCGCTTCTGGGAGTTTTATTCTTTTCGAAGGACTCGAGGGCCTTGGTCTGCTCGTCCAGAGACAGCGGCTGGTCCAGCCTCTCCCGTGTTCTGTCGTCTAAGACCTCCGTGATAGAGGACAGGAAAGACTGGGAGGCCAGGCTGTCGGTTGGTTTCGCGTCATACAGACTGGCATGGAAGGATTTGCTGATCCTCATCACATCAGCCTGAGATGACGTTATCGAGCCATCATTTTCCTTCAGGCTGCTGAGCACCTTCTGGAAGAAGAAACGTGAGCACGTCTCGTCCTGCTTCACCGAGTGGACGTTGGAACGGAAGATTATCTTGGAGGCCTCCGAGGCAAAGACCGTGGCTTGCTGGCCTTTCACCTCCTTGAGGTCCTCCGTGACATTGACCCCCATCTTCTGCAGCAGGAGCAGGTTCTGCATATTTTTCCTGGAGCTGGGACAGTTTTCCCTGCCTCTCTCTAGCCTCCTGAACACCTTTCAGGATGAAGAACCTCTTGATGTTTCCTTTTAGTGTTCCCCCCGCCACCTCTGAGACTTTTTTTATTTCAAAAATATACTTTATTCATAAAATATTTTGATCTGTACAATTGGTCATGCCAGACATACATAAACATTCCATTTCTTTGCATACAGAAACAGAGTAATCATTCATATATACAGGTCTGTATGATTACTATCCACATATTGAGCTGGGGGGTCAGCGGAGCCCCCTTACTGTGTCGGCCCCCTGTGCTTAGGTAGGCAGACATTACACAGTGGTCTTTCCTCACCGCGCCTTGGC
>NW_025146406.1:0-1310 GCF_004010195.1 Chiloscyllium plagiosum | reverse complement strand
TAATCACAGAATTATTGTGGCCAAATGCTAAGGGACTCAAACCAACCTGTCCATACCGAAGAACACTGAAATTGAAGGACACTGAACTGCTTCATCTCTGCTCTAACTCCAGAATGTGATAAATAAGTGTACTTGTGTGCAGTCACATGAGCTCAGGCCAGAGGACAGAAAAAGTCAGGGATTTCAAAAGATGGTGAAGGTCTGCACACCGTCGTCAGAGGGACGCTAAAAACCCTTATCCCACGGACTTTGAGTTGCTGGTTTGCGAGCATAAACTGGAAGTGAATGGGAGGCAAGTTTGTAGCTGCGGCTTAACATTCATTGACCACTGACTCTTCAAATTCTGTTCCTGTCCCAAGAACAATAAATGGTTTAATCACAGAATTATTGCAGCCAAATGCAAACCAACCTGTCCATACCGAAGAACATTGAACTGCTTCATCTCTGCTCTAACTCTAGAATGTGATAAATAAGTATTCACGAGTGCAGTCACAGGAGCTCAGGCCAGAGGACAGAAAAAGTCATGGATTACAAAAGTTGGTGAAGGTCTGCACACCATAGTCAGAGAGAAGCTAAAAACCCTTTATCCCACGGAGTTTGAGGCTCTTCGGGAATACAATATCAATGTTATTTAATACCTCGTGAAAAATCAAAGATGCCCGAAGAACAACCCAAGTGTTGCCACAAACAGCTTTCATAACTGTTGCTATGAGACTAAAAGGAGGACAGCGAAGGTGGTAATGATCTTCACCATTAAGATCCACGATCCTTATCGTGACTTTAATAAGGATGCTCTTGACTTAGTTGAGAAAATGCGTTACATTTGTGTCAATTCATTGTGAATGCAGTCTATTCTCTGCAAACATCAAGTAATCACATGTGTTTAAGGGGTAACCTGCGAAGTTTGGAAACAATTTACTTTACGTTTGTGTAACTGGCTGACGTTTTCTTTCACAGACTGTTCACTGGGACACTCACTCACTCTGTCACTCACTCTATGTCTATGTGTCGGGACATTCCGAGTAGGGAGGCATGGTAACTCATTGATGAGAACTGCTACCTTAAAATGTTCGGTGCCTGCGTTCAAATGCAGCCTTGGGCGACTGTCTGTGAGAAGTTTGAACAATCTGCATGTCTATGTGCTGTTTTCCTCCTCACATAGTCCAAAGATGTTTAGGTTAAGTGAATTGGCAACATTAAATTACCCACAGTATTCAGTGATGCATGGGGTAGCCTTGAGAAATGCTGGGAAATTCGGTAAGTCTCGGAGGCAAGAACTGAAAATGTGTTGCTGGAAAAGCGCAGCAGGT
>NW_025146405.1:0-1310 GCF_004010195.1 Chiloscyllium plagiosum | reverse complement strand
TGGGCACTGAGTACGAGGATAACAATTTTATCGCTATTTGATTAGGCCCTACTCTCACATCGAATAAAGTTCTGGTCACCGCACAAGCAGAAGTATATGGATGCGCTGGAGAGTGTACCTTTTTTTTAAAAATAGAATCCCTGAAGTGTGGAAACAGGCCTTTCGGCCGAACAAGTCCACATTGCGCCTCCGAAGAGTATCCCGCCCAGACCTTTTGCCTTTCAGCATACATTTTACAGACTTTTACGCACCCAACATACACATCGTTATTGGGCAAATAGTTTGGCCAATTCAGCTGAACTGCACATCCTTGAACTGTGGGAGGAAATTGGAGCACCTGGAGCAAAACCACGCAGACAGATGCCTGAGGCTGCAATTGAAGCCAAGGCCATGGCGCTGCGAAGCAGCAGTGCTAACTACTGAGCCACTGCACCGCCTCATCACTAAGTCATCGTGCTGTCCCACTTACTGGGACATTTCCTGTTTTGGTGGTTTGAGTCGTGAAGAAAGTTTGGACAGAGAGGGCTTGCTTTCAGTGGAGCGCAGGAAGGTGAGGACTGAGCTACTAGGTGTTTACAAATTTGTGGCTGGCATTGATAGAGTGGAAACCATGGTGGCTTGTGCCCAGCGTTAGGGGTCAGTTACGAAACAAAAAGCACTGGCTCAAGGTGCCACGGCTCACATTTAGGAGAGGTGTGTGAGACACTTTTTTGTTTTGAAAGGGTGATGAGTGCCTGGAATGCATTGTGAGAGGAGGTTCATCTGGAAGCAGATACAATGCCAGTAAACTACAAGCTCGTGGACGAGGATATTTTCAGAACAGAAAGAGTGATTTACGTTTCCTTCAAGCGAGGACAATTTTATTGTGAAAGACCAAAATGTGGCGACACATGTCTATAAGTCGAAAGGGCCTGAATCCATGCTGCATTGTTCTTTGTTCTTTGTTATACAGTTATAGAGAATGACTGAATAGAAACAACAAAGCAGAGCCTTCCCATTATAACGAACTACAGATTCTGCTTTTGAGCCCTCGTCCAATGTCTGTGCATTGCAAGTACTGTTCTAACTGTTTCTGAAATACTAAGAGAGTTCTGGCCACTTACAGCCATCGAGTTGGACATTTCCATCAACATTTGCGTAAAAGAAACTTAGAAGTCTACTGAAACTTCTCTCCCGTTACTGTAAATCCATGTCCATCGTAATTCATCCGTCCATCTCGGGAAACTATGTTCCTTTACCTGCTATCCATCTCGCTCTTAAATTTAAATGCGGCATTCACGTTTCCTTTGTCTCAAGGAAACAAACCTGTC
>NW_025146404.1:0-1310 GCF_004010195.1 Chiloscyllium plagiosum | reverse complement strand
ACACACACACACACCCCAATCTCCTGCCACCACCACCATCGTTGTAACCAGGAGCCCAGGTACTTACGTGGCCTGTGCTCTCTGCTCCTCACTGCCTGCCTCCACGTTGCTCTGTTGGGTCATGATCTTCTCCCCACTGCTGGCCACTGACCGCAGCAGGTTCTTCTGCTCTGCCAGCTGCTGCTCCAACTCCTGGAGAGACATTCAGAAAACAAACCTCAACTTCCAGGCAAAGGGGCACTTGTCACCAGCGAAGGGGGCGGACAACGCGAGGTTACGGTCACCCCCCTCCCTCCCAGTCCAGTGACAGGGTCACCGCTGACCCATTCATTCATCCCTCACTGATTCTACAACCCAGCAACCTGAGCACTTCCACCTGGGTTTCAGGTACTTCCCTTGGTGTTTCCACGAGTCTATCGAGTGCGGTGGAAAGGCCTGGGCTTGTGGCAATCCAACTTGTAGTGGCACGGACAAAAATGCTGAAGACTCCGCTGCCTTCAAGTTTTCTTTCATACCTGGTGGGAAGGGTTCTGCGCAGGGCTGTTTCGTACCCTGGATCGTTGCACTTTGCTCTCCTCCTCAGCTGACCCCGAGGAACCCCTCTGTTCTTATACTGACCCCAAACCCACGACACATCTCTCCTTCGGCTAATGGTACACTCCCTGAACCGTTCTAAACAAAAGTGTCCTCTGGAGGTGAAAAGCAAGCATGGCTCAATTATAGTCACCTTGAGAAAGTGATGCTGGGCCTGCCCTGTCTCTCCAGCAGACATTAGGAATCATCGCGCAATGGGAGAATGAACATGAGGTGGGGAGCGGGTGGGGACTGGGGGGTTCACTTGCCTCAACAGCATGCCGGGGTTCGCTGGCTTGTCACACAGGTCATTGTCATTAACGTCTGATGCCAGTATAAGAATCACAAGCTAACCACAATCCCAGCAGGGGTCCCTAATGTGCCACATTCTAAATACCTGCAGCTCAGGTAACCCACGTGATGTACATTAGTCCAATTCCATCCAATAACAGGCAACCCTTCACAATGAAATTCTTTTGGCATTAATCGTGGCAAAGAGGAAACGCAGTCTTGTTTTGAAGGTTCCCCCTTTGTGCTGGCCTTATCCCTCAAATAACACTCAGTGGTTAGCACTGCTGCCTCATGGTACTAAGGTCATAGGTTCGATTCCAGCCTTTGGTGACTGTACAACCCCACACCACAGCTGGAGGGACCCTGCACTGTGAAAATTGGCTGCTACATGACAACGGTGACGATAGTGCACAGCTGGATGTAAAGAGCCTTGAGGTATCCAGAGA
>NW_025146403.1:0-1310 GCF_004010195.1 Chiloscyllium plagiosum | reverse complement strand
GAGGTAGAAGTGCTGACCGCTGTGCCACCAGGCAACCCTTTTAGCCGTGTCTCTGATAATTCACCAGATGGCCAGGTGTCACAAAATACCTGACTCCAGATGTTTTCACAGCTTTGTGTCACCTTTTTCAGCATAACCTGTGACCTCACATTAGGGGGAGGACTGTGCTGTCAGTGACCTTGAAGTGACAGTTTCATTGTACTGTTGTGACTCTTGCACTTTCTGAAGATGAATGGGTACCATCCTCCTGTACATTCAATTGGTGATGGAGGCTGCCTTGCCCGCTGGGGAGGAAAAATTGGTTCCGTCACCACACAGGAAGGCTTATAATTTTTTCCAGAAATGCTGCAGGAAAGAGTGACTGATGAAAGTGAGAAACTGGGAGATTGGAATTAATAATGAGCACCAGCTCAAAGAACAAGTTTAAGTGAAGTTTGGTAAGTTGCTGCATGAGATGTGCTTCATCCCAGAGTTTTTAGGGAGATGGCAATGGATCCAGTGAAAAAGGAACAGCGTCATGCAGCGCTGTAACAGACCCTTCGATCCCACCAATCTATGCCGACAAATCCAAATCTAAACATCTAGTCTTATGCCTGAGCTTGTACGATGTTGGATATAAAAGAAAGAATGTTTGAATATTCTTCAAATTTCTTTGTATTCTTAAAATTCTCATGCCAACAGACTGGAAATTAGGTATTTTAAACCTAAATATTTAAATATTTAAAACGATAAATTGAGAGGGAAAACAGAAAAAAAAGTTAAATATTGCACAACTTGATGTCAGATGTAAGAAACATATCTTTTGTAAGGAACATGATAACTAGACACTTGGGGATTCACGAGATGACTTTGAGGAGAAAGCTTAAATTCAGGAAAGGGAAGTCAGATTGGTAAACCTGCGGGGTTTGTGTTTGTTGAGGTGTCCACAAATGAAAGCCAGTTTTATTGGTTTACTTGAATTTGCAGAATACTTTTTACAAGTTATTGAAACTTAAACAAAGGTCTATGGGTAAGGGGCTTAAGAATGCTACAAGAGTTGCGAATTGGTAGGTAGAAACAACTCACACAGATTAGCGTCCTTTTTCTGGACTGACAGCCGTTGCTCATGGGCTAACACGTGTATCAGTTTTTTAAAATGCATACAAGCGGTTTGGATGTAGTAAAAAAACATACATCTCATTTTGCATTTCGGAAATGGTGCCAGATTAGGAAAAGTTGCTTTCCCAAGTGGACTGCGTGTCATTGATCATGAGGCAACAAAAATATGACATATTTGGGCCAGTAATTGGGTCATAAATTATAAGTTTTCC
>NW_025146402.1:0-1310 GCF_004010195.1 Chiloscyllium plagiosum | reverse complement strand
CAACTTGTTGGCTTTTTGCCTAGCCTGTCTAACGCCCAACAAGGAGAAAGTGAGGTCTGCAGATGCTGGAGATCAGAGCTGAAAATGAGTTGATGGAACACGCAGCAGGTCAGGCAGCATCCAGGGATCAGGAGAATCGACGTTTCGGGCATAAGCCCTTCTTTAGGTTGAGGTTGCAACGGAGGCAGTGGAGGGCTGCGCGTTTTTGAAGGGCTTATGCCCGAAACGTCGATTCTCCTGATCCCTGGATGCTGCCTGACCTGCTGCGCTGTTCCAGCAACACATTTTCAGCTGACTCACAACAACCCTTGAATATTCCCTTCCCAGCGATGGACATTCTGCAGCTACATCTCCGGATTGACTTTTCGATCATATCTGTTCACTGTCATTCCATCTGCCTTATGGCTAATCATGGGAGTCATTCCTCAGTAGTGGGTGTGGGGGGCGGTGGGTTGAAAGGATAGGTACAGGTTACAGAGATAGGGAGGCTAGTCGGGTCTTGAGGATGTTAGAGTTAAACAGAGGTACATCTGGTCAAGAATGTCAGTGGGACAAAGGAGTTTGAGGATTGGAGGAATATACATAGATAGAGGGAGCTGGATTAGATTCCGGAGATATGGATAGGGATGGATATAGGGAGAGGAAGGCAGACTGAGAGGGACAGACAGGGGTTGTTTCAGGTAGGAGAGTATTGTGTATACTAACAGAGATATGGAACGTTGTAGTGACTGAAGACGTTTGCGGTTATAAGAAGGCTTCTGGAGGCTACATAGATAGGAAGGCAATGGAGAATGCCAGGGTACTGGGTAGGAGACAGTTGCACAGATGGGGAGGGTTGCACAAACTGAAAGTGGTTTCTGTGGTTGGGAGGGAGGGGGAGGTTTAAATAGATTAAGATCAAAGAATTGGAGAAGGATATGAAGGTTACAGATGGATGTAGGGATTGGATGAGCTGACATTGAAAGTGAGTCTTCGAAGATGTAGGGAGAGTCGTGGAGGCAGTTGTTGGTTCGAGATAGGGAGGGCTTCAGAGGCTTCAGGAGATCATATAGACAGGGTGATTTCTAAGAGCAGGGGCAAGTAACAGAAATAGAGGAAGTGCAGTGCCTGAAGATGGTACAGCAGTCAAGAGGTTTCATGGCACAGGACAGTGTAACAAAGACAGGGACAGTTGAAGGGATTGGAGGACCATACAAAGATAGGAAGGGCTTACAACACTGGATGATACTATATTACAGAAATGGGGAGAATTTCACAACTAAAGGGATTTAGAAAGCCTCCCCGGATGTCAGCTTGTGAGTGGATGAGGA
>NW_025146401.1:0-1310 GCF_004010195.1 Chiloscyllium plagiosum | reverse complement strand
GAGAATGTGCAAACTCCACACAGACAGTTGCCCGAGGTGGGAATTGAACCCAGGGCTCTGACGCTGTGAGGCAGCAGTGCTAACGACTGTGCCACGTGCCACCCTATTTGTGGGTTGGCCATGGGAAATTGTCCCATAGTGCCCAGGGATGTGTAGGTTAGGGTGGATTGTCCATGGGAAATATGGGCTGGGTCTGGCTGGGGTGCTGTTTCGAGGGTTAGTCTGAATTGGAAGGGCTAAATGACGTCTTTCTGCAACATGGAGTGTTTAGACACACTGACTTGATTGGCTTTCTCCATTTCACACTGAAGGCTGAGTATTAACACTGCGTTCAAAGTCAGCACGCGGGAACTTTGTTAGTTTTCTCTGTGTGTGAGGGGGTTTTGGAGGGTATGCGGTGGGGGGGGGCGGTTTGGGGTCCAAGCTGCACCCACCTCAAAGCCCAGTCTCTGATCACCTGCTGCCTACCTCATGGCCGTTGCGTTTCTTCAGCCGCTTCTTGTTGAGCTTTTTGTTGGCGTAGAGTTTTCCTGTGGCCCTCATCTGGCAGGCACACACCTCACCAAAGCCCCCCTTGCCCAGGACCCGCAAGTCGGCGAACCACTCCTCTCCGACCGGCTGTCCCTCCAGCCCCTTGAACTGCAGGAAGCGCTGGAAGAATTGGCTGGTCTTGTAGCCCTCAAAGGCCTGGGCCTCCAGGTAGCTCAGGAGCTGCTGCTCCGATTCCCGGAACAGGTCAGCCTTGCCGAACCTCGCGCCCTCATGCACCCGTGCGATGGCCTCCTCACTCAGGAAGGAGCAGAAATCCCGGGAGTCTGGATCGTAGTATTGGTGGATGATGGTCAGGGCCAGCGGGATGTGTTCGGCCTCCTCCGGCCTGCTGTTGTAGTCCTCCATGACCTGCCACAGCCCAGCGGCCATCTTGAACTGCTCGGTGCTCCTCAGGTGCTGCTGGAACAGCCTCTTGCCCACGGGTTGCCGGCAGCAAATGCTCTCAAATGTCAAGTCCATCTTGCCCTCAGTGGGCTGGCACTGAGACACTGGGGGCAACTTCAGGCGGGCCTGGCACTGAGACACTGGGGGCAACTTCAGGCGGGCCCTCATCCTTCTGTCCTGCATGGCAAACGCCAAGTGACTATCGATACTGCCCCTGGCTGCCAGATAGGCTGAGTTCGCCACCACCGTCTCCAGACCGGCAAAATCCATCGGCCTAACCCTTCAGGAGGCAATAAACCCACCAGGCAGAGGGAGAGAGAGAGAATAACAGAGAAAGAGAGAGAGGAAGAGAGAGACAGAGACAGAGAGAGTCA
>NW_025146400.1:0-1310 GCF_004010195.1 Chiloscyllium plagiosum | reverse complement strand
AAGGCAAATAAATGATTTGAATGTGAGCAACAAGTATAGACCTTTTCGTTTTGAATTTATTAGAAGATGAGAGATTGGGAACTGCAGTTATCACTTACACAATTCACATGAGCCAGCAAGTAATCAGGGCAGTAAATGGTATATTGTCCTTCATTACAAAATGATTCAAGTGTTGAAGTAAATTCATTTTCCTGCAGTTGTAGAGTGTTGCTTGATCACTATTTAGGCCACTGAGTACAGATTCTTTCTCCTTTATAAGGAATGATTTCATTGCAACTGAGATAGTGCAAAGTAGTTTCAGCAGACTTATTCCTGGGATGATGGTACAGTGAGGAATGTGTGAAGAAAATGAGTGTTTAATTTGTGGCGCTGAGCGCGAATAACAGTCTTTTACATTTAAACTTGAAGATTAAGCACTAACACTCATATTGTCAAGACAAAGACAGTGATCAAGTGCAACATTACATTTTTCCATGATATTTGATTCCCAATAGTTCACATCCCTGCGCGGAGCCCCCATGTTGGTTGAGAGGCAGCTCCAGGCTCTGAATGAACTATCACAGTTTCAGTATGCAATTGGTGTGCAAACCTGCACCGTTCAGAAATTTGTCAGCAGCCACAATACCGTATTCCTGAAAGAGGTAGCCATTCCCACCTGTTTCTAGTCTCCATAAAAAAAAACCAGTCTGTCTTCTCCGAGACAGAAGCTATTTAGATGAGACTTGGCACGAACCATTCCCCCTTCCTTTCTCACCTTCAGTCAACCAAGTTAAAGTAACACGTGCACCACTGCCAATGGATCCAGGAGGAATAACATAGACCAGTTTATCTGTGTAGTCGCTGCTTCACTGTTTGTCATGATGGGTCATCAATGACATCTTCCTATTTCTGCACAATTGACTTGACAGGTGAATGGCCTCTTCCTGCTCACATGGAAGAGGCTCAAAGACCTGACTTGGCAACTCCTGTCACCTGTTTAACATCTCGATGTTCTGTCTACACTCCTTCCCTCCTTGTTTAACAGGCAGGAGGGACTGAATGGGCTACCCCTGTTCTTGTCCAATAGTTTCAGTGGGTTTAATACATTCCGTTGCAACCAGCTTGATGTGCTGATTGAGCTGCTCTTGTTTAACTGTGGGACTAGTTGGACAACTACATGAATGTTACCTCACTTTAGCAACACAGTTTAGATGCTATCCAGGCATTGCTGCACATGGACATGGACTGCTTCAGCAGTGGACAGGTGACAAAATATTCTTAACAATCTACAGTGAAAGTCTCCCACTTCTCACCGTATGATGTGGGAAAGA
>NW_025146399.1:0-1310 GCF_004010195.1 Chiloscyllium plagiosum | reverse complement strand
CATATAAGCGTTATGAATAAGGCATGCAGATGGTTCAGAGTATAAAACGCGAATTCATCTTCATGTCCAAAGTATTATTTGTGGTTCTCTCATAAAAATAATCTCAACTGCATCACACTATTAATGCACCAAAATAAGAAAAGCAAGAGACTGGAATTCTCTATTCTTCTTAAGGAAATAACGTCTGGAGTAGAGGAAGAAAATTGAGGTTTGTTGGTGATATTCATAAATTAGAATTATAATCAGCTTTATTGTCACGTGCCCTTGTATAAGTGCAGTGAAAAGTCTACAATGCCACTGCTAATAGTGCCATTATTGGTCCAGGATACCAAGGTGAAGATACGTGAATATTCGCTGCAGATTTCCATAAATAATAAATTCAGGCATAAGCATAAAAAAAATCGAATTACTCGAAACGTCTAGCATAAGAAGAGGGTTTTTTAAATGATGGTGAAAGTAATTCTGCGGGTTGGGGTGGGGGTAACAATGACTAATTTTGTGGATGATACGAAATAAAACCTGGAGGTTGACCATGTGGAGGAAGGTGTTAGCTTTCAGGGGGCATAAACTGATTGGTCAGATGGACCAATCAGTGGTAAATGAAATTTACCATTCATAAACGTGACGGAATGCACTTCAAACGTAACAAGACAATATTTACTCAAACAATGAAGTAGACTTTGTTTGCTCAGGTTTTTATTTGGAGCAGAAAAAGTTGAGAGGGAACCCGTTAGAAGGGATAAGAACATCCGGGGAATGGACAAGGTTAAGACACAGCAGTTGTTCCCCTTAGTTGAAGGGTCAAGAACAAGAGGAAAGTCTTGTGAAATGAAAGTTAAGAGGTTGAGGGAGGATATGTAAAAATTGTTCTGAACCTACACATTCGCATTTTTTACTGGAATGCCTGAACCTACACATTCGCATTTTTTACTGGAATGCACTGCGTAGGAGGGCAGTTGAGGCAGGTCAACTTGAAAACTTTCAAAAGCAGTTGGATGAGCACTTGGCCCATCAAACTGGCTTGGACTCTTCTCTAATGCGTGATTCTACGTGGTGGCTGCTCGGGCAGCGCTGATATATTCTGAAGCTCAAGTAAATGGCACTTGTTGGGAGGCAGCAGCGCTCAGAAGGTATGTACGTTTGGACTATATCCTAGTGTTGTGTTAAACGTGTTCGTATTCTCCAGACACGGTGCAAGCCTGTACTCCCTCAAATAAACCCCCAGACATTGGACACCCCATTCATCAACGGTGACTGAAAACTAAATAATTGCAAACGGGAACAAGAGAGGAATGTCAGAATTAGGAGCG
>NW_025146398.1:0-1310 GCF_004010195.1 Chiloscyllium plagiosum | reverse complement strand
GGAGATATCATGCCTCTGTTGTGGGAGATATCATCCCTCTGTTGTGGGAGATATCATCCCTCTGTTATGGGACATATCATCCCTCTCTAATGGGAGATATCATCCCTCTCTAATGGGAAATATCATTCCTATGTTGTGGGAGATATCATCCCTCTGTTATGGGAGATATCATCCCTCTGTAGTGGGAGATATCATCCCTCTGTTATGGTAGATATCATCCCTCTGTTATGGGAGATATCATCGCCCTGTTGTGGGAGATATCATCCCTCGGTTGTGGGAGATATCATCCGTCTGTTATGGGACATATCATCCCTCTGTAATGGGAGATATCATTTCTCTGTTATGGGACATATCATCCCTCTGTTGCGGGAGATATCATCCGTCAGTTGTGGGAGATGTCATCCCTCTGTTGTGGGAGATATCATCCCTCTGTAGTGGGAGATATTATCCCTCTGTTGTGGGAGATATCATCCCCCTCTAATGGGAGATATCATCCCTCTGGTGTGTGAGATATCATCCCTCTGTAATGGGAGATATCATCCCTCTGTTGTGGGAGATATCATCCATCTGTTATGGGAGATATCACTCCTCTGTTATGGGAGATATCATCACTCTGTAGTGGGAGATATCATCCCTCTGTTGTGGGAGATATCATCCCTCTGTTGCGGGAGATATCATCCCTCTGTTGTGGGAGATACCATCCCTCTGTTATGGGAGATATCATCCCTGTTTCATGGGAGATATCATCCCTCTGTTGTGGGAGATATCATCCCCCTGTTGTGGGAGATATCATCCCTCTGTTGTGGGAGATATCATCCCTCTGTTATGGGAGATATCATTGCTCTGTTGTGGGAGATATCATTCCTCTGTTGTGGGAAATATCATCCCTCTGTTATGGGAGATATCATCCCTCTGGGAGATATCATCCCTCTGTTGTGGGAGATATCATCCCTCTGTTGTGGGAGATATCATCCCTCTGTTATGGGAGATATCATTGCTCTGTTGTGGGAGATATCATTCCTCTGTTGTGGGAAATATCATCCCTCTGTTATGGGAGATATCATCCCTCTGTTGTGGGAGATATCATCCCTCTGTTATGGGAGATATCATCCCTCTGTTATGAGAGATATCATGCCTCTGTTATGGGAGATATCATCCCTCTGTTGTGGGAGATATCATCCCCCTTTTGTGGGAGATATCATCCTTCTGTTGTGGGAGATATCATCCCTCTGTTATGGGACATATCATCCCTCTGTTGTGGGGGATATCATCCCTCGGTTATGGGAGATATCATTCCTCTGTTATGGGAG
>NW_025146397.1:0-1310 GCF_004010195.1 Chiloscyllium plagiosum | reverse complement strand
CAGAAGAAAATACAATACCTTGGATATGAACTCACACACAGTATCAGAGCACTGTCTAAGGAGCAGGTGACAGCCATTACTAAGGTCTCCCCAAACGGATCCAGCTGCCAACTTTTCCGGGGATGATTCAATGTTGCAGGCACTGGATTCCTGATCACCGTGTCGTTGACGCACCCGTATGCAAGACTTCCTCACCAAAGTAGCCACCAAATGGGCGCTAATCACCTACGATGGAAGAGGCAGTCACAGACCTCAAATAACAGCTAATATCAGTTCGTGCTCTGGGGCTCGCTGACTAAACACAGCCATTTCACTGAGAAAGTGGGACATGTGTTCGCCATCTTCAGAAAGGTTCATGGGGATCTCTGGCGCCCGAGATCTTTATAAAATTGCCACCAGTTGTAAAGGAAATAGAGGCCAGATTGAGAGCTGTGGAAACCACTGCGGTCGAGGTAGAGACGGCAAACCCAATTATGCTGGACTATCGATGCACTGTTTTGTTTCCCGATTTGCTCTCCCTGCTGTTTTCCACAGTATCAAATCAACATTTCATAGCCACTGGGCGAACAGGCTCCGAGGTCATCTTGCTCCCTTGAGCCAACCTCTCCCTTCAGAACGTCCCTGCTTTAAAACATTCATTCGAGTCACCCAGGAGCTCTGCAGACAACAATGATTGTGTGGACTGAGTGCAGCACTTTGTTACGCCGCGCCCTGAACTCTCTGAGACACCACGAGATAAGCCTAACATGTTCTTCTTCACAGATGGGCCTTTTACAGAACCTCATGCCATCAGACACTGGCACAGTGCGCCATCTGCATACCCTGTGAGACTCTCCTGTCTGCTGCGCTACCGGATCAGACATCTACACAAGCTACGGAACTGTTCGCTCTTACCAGAACCTTTATTATCTCTGAAGACACCTCAATCAACATTTATTCGGACTCCAGATATACATTCGGAGTCGTCCACGACTTCCGCAATATCTGGAATCCAGAGAATTTATTACATCAGTAGGGAAGCCATTTCACCACACTCAGTTAATTACTGAAAGCAATCCTCCTACCGTCTGTCGTGGCTGATATATAGTGTGCTGCTAACATCGCTGCCAGTGACTCCATCACTCGCGGAGATATCTCCGCTGACACAGCAGCTCCTGAAGCTATTTACAACTCGACTACAGTCGTAGTGCAGACCCGCAGGATATGGGAGGGTCCAGAATCACTTTGACGCCACTGACACTGTACGAGTCGCTAAACAGGCTGCTCCAACGGTGGACAAGGACAGTTGGATCCGCCGCGGGGCTTGGGAA
>NW_025146396.1:0-1310 GCF_004010195.1 Chiloscyllium plagiosum | reverse complement strand
TGTGTGTCCGGCTGTCTATGTGGGTGTGTCAGCCTGTCTGTGTGGGTGTGTGTCCGCCTGTCTGTGTGTGTGTGTGTGTCAGCCTGTCTGTGTGGATGTGTGTCAGCCTGTCTGTGCGGGTGTAGAACATAGAACATAGAACATAGAACAATACAGCACAGAACAGGCCCTTCGGCCCGCCATGTTGTGCCGAACATTTGTCCTAGCTTAAGCACCCATCCATGTACCTAGCCAATTGCCGCTTAAAGGTCACCAATGATTCTGTTATGTGCACTGTTTGTGAAAATTGATTTCAATAAAATGGAGCTATTCCCATCAATTAGGAACAGATTGATAATTGGTTGTGTCTGAACTTTTTAAATTTCAGACAATTTTGATATTTACAAGGATTTCTGAATGAAACGTTCTAAAACCATTATGCAATCAATAAGTGAGAGATATGCAAAGTCAACTTTCAAATGAACACACCCTGATATTTTCACAGCATTTCAATCTCACATTCAAAATAAATAGTTGAGTGGAAAACTCAACACAAGTTTCACACAATTCGTAACTGATGAATAATTATAATTTGAATCATAATAGCAAGTGACATTTGTTTAGTTTACTGAAGAAGTAATTGATTTTTTCTCATATTTATAACACTGGACCATAAAGTTGTGTGCACTGTTTGAACTCAGCTCTTCAGAACAAAAGAAAATTAATGGCTACCATTGCTTCCTATATTCCAGCTTTATGACTGCAAATTCTCAAATATTTTCCAAGGAATATTGATTAAAGAAATTAGATACATGTTGCTATTAGTGACCTGAAGAAAATAAGTGGCAGATACTTTGATTATTGGAACGAACAACAGATGGAAACATATTTCATTTTGAATTGAAAGGAAATTCAATCGATTATTCGATATTTTCTAATCAACATTCAGAGCTGCTCTGGCACAACTCCGTGCAAGGTAGGAATTGAACCCGTGAATCCTTGTCTTGTAGCAGAACGCCTGCCAGAGCTGCATGATATTCCCACCCAAGACAGGCAGGGCTATAATCACATGCTCACTGTGGTTACTCAAGTGAAAACTAATTAGGCGTTTAATGTGATAAATGGATTGAAATTAATGAGATGATTAATGTATGTAATTGAAAGAAAATGACAAAATTTACAATAATGGTGGAATGAGTCGACAAATATCTTAATCAAATGTGAAATCCATGATAAATTGTGAAAAGGCAAATTGACACCATTGTGTGATTACCGTACAATATTAAATATAAATGAATACAAGAGAGGTGTCAATTCGTTTTTGTGTACTT
>NW_025146395.1:0-1310 GCF_004010195.1 Chiloscyllium plagiosum | reverse complement strand
GAGATACGGTGGGGTCAGGGTAGAATGAAGATCAGAGACATGGTGTGGTCAGGGTAGATTGAGGATCAGAGATACGTTGGGGTCAGGGCAAAGTGATGATTGGAGACATGGTGGGGTCAGCGCAGAGTGAGGATCAGAGACACTGTGGGATCAGGGTAGAGTGAGGATCAGAGACACGGTGGGGTCAGGGTAGAGTGAGGATCTGTGATATGGTGGAGTCAGGATAGAGTGACGATCAGAGACACAGTGGGATTAGGGTAGAGTGAGGGTCAGAGACACGGTGGGGTCAGGGTAGAGTGAAGGTCAGAGATACGGTGGGTTCAGGGTAGAGTGAGGATCAGAGATACGGTGGGATCAGGGTAGAGTGAGGATCAGAGACATGATGGGGTCAGGTAGAGTGAGGATCAGACACACGGTGGAGTCAGGGTAGAGTGAGGATCAGAGACATGTTGGGGTCATAGAACATAGAACATAGAACATAGAACATAGAAGAATACAGCTCAGGGTAGAGTGAGGATCAGAGACACAGTGGTGTCAGGGTAGAGTGAGGATCAGAGATACTGTGGGATCAGGGCAGAGTGAAGATCAGAGACACGGTGGGGTAAGGGTAGAGTGAAGATCAGAGATACGGTGGGATCAGGGTAGAGTGAGAATCAGAGACTCGGTGGAGTCAGGGTAGAGTGAAGATCAGAGACACGGTGGGATCAGGTTAGAGTGGCGATCAGAGACTCGGTGGGGTCAGGGTAAATGTAAGATCAGAGACAGACTGGGGTCAGGGTAGAGTGAGGATCAGAGACACGGTGGGGTCAGCGTAGAGTGAGGATCAGAGACACGGTGATGTCAGGGTAGAGTGAGGATCAGAGATATGGTGGGGTCAGCGTAGAGTGAGGATGAGAGACACAGTGTGGTCAGGGTAGAGTGAGGATCAGAGACACAGTGGTGTCAGGGTAGAGTGAAGATCAGGGATACTGCTGGATCAGGTTAGAGTGAGGATGAGAGTCAGGTTGAGGTCAGGGTAGAATGAGGATCAGAGACACGGTGGGATCAGGGTAGAGTGAAGATCAGAGGCATGGTGGGGTCAGGGTAGAGTGAGGATCAGAGACACGGTGGGGTCAGGTTAGAGTGGCGATCAGAGACTCGGTGGGGTCAGCGTAGAGTGAGGATCAGAGACACAGTGAGATCAGGGTAGAGTGAGGATCAGAGACACGGTGGGGTCAGGGTAGAGTGAAGATCAGGGATACTGCTGGATCAGGTTAGAGTGAGGATGAGAGTCAGGGTGAGGTCAGGGTAGAATGAGGATCAGAGACACG
>NW_025146394.1:548-1310 GCF_004010195.1 Chiloscyllium plagiosum | reverse complement strand
ACACATGCACCATCCTCTGCATGAAAATCTTGCCGGTCACGTCCCTTTTAAATCATTCCCCTCTCACCTCAAACATATGCCCTCTGTTTTGGACTCCCCTACCCTGGGAAAAAGTGCTTGGGTATTTACCCTATCCTTGCCCCTCATAAACATCTATAAGATCACCCCCATAGCCTCCAATTCTCCACGGAAAATATCCCTGGCCTCTTCAGCCTCTCACTGTAGGTCACAAGCATGGCAACAGACTTGTAAATCTTCTCCAACCACTTCCAAAGTTTCACAACCTCTTTGCTATAGCAGGGAGACCAGAACTGAACACAGTATTCCAAAAGTGGCCTAAACAATGTCTTATATAGCTGCAAAATGCAACACCTCTCATTTCTCTAAATTAAACTTCATCTGCCACTCCTTGGCCCACCTGAACAATTCTAATTTATAATGAACTCTCTTTCCTCTCTTATTCCCTAGAATCTGAAAATCTCCATCCCACATACTCTCTTTCCATTTGCCGAACCTAATCCCTATTGTACCTCATCCTGAAGGGTCTGCTTCATGCTGACTAACAGGCCCACACTCAGGAGCGATCTAATTGAAACACACAGAATACTGAATGGCCTGGACATAGTGGACGTTGGGAAGGGCACAGCCTCAGAGTAAAAAGAAGGCCTTTTAGAACATAGATAAACATAAACCTCTTCAGCCAGATAATGGTGAATCTATGGAATTCATTGCCACAGAAGGTTGCAGAGGCCAGGTCACTGA
>NW_025146394.1:0-523 GCF_004010195.1 Chiloscyllium plagiosum | reverse complement strand
ACCCGAGGGCACAGCCTCAGAGTAAAAAGAAGGCCTTTTAGAACATAGATAACCATAAACCTCTTCAGCCAGATAGTGGTGAATCTATGGAATTCATTGCCACAGAAGGTTGCAGAGGCCAGGTCACTGAGTACATTTAAGACTGAGACATATGTTTTTGAGTACCAAGGGGATAGAGGGTTATGGAGAGAAAGCAAGAGAATGGGACTGAGAAATCTATGAGTCACAATTGAATGGTATGAGCAGACTTGATGGGCTGAACGGCCTACTTTCTGCTCCTATGTCTTATAGTCTCTTGCTGTCCTGGACTCAGTAAGAGAACTGGGAACAGAATTCGGCCATTTGGTCTTTGGAGCCTGCACCAGCATTGAACAGATCATAACTGGATATGAATCTAACTACACCTAAGTGGATAGGCTGGGACTTTTTCACTGGAGAACAGCAGGCTGCGAGGTGACCTTATAGAGGTTTATAAAATCATGAAGGATATAGATGAGGTGAACGACGGGTCTCCTTTCTCTAG
>NW_025146393.1:0-1310 GCF_004010195.1 Chiloscyllium plagiosum | reverse complement strand
GTGGGATATCTGGGTCAGCATGGACGGGTTGGACTGAAGGGTCTGTTTCTGTGCTGTCGGGCTGTGACTATCTGAAGCTAATCACATTTTTAGACTTGCTCATCTCTCTGTAGCTGTGAGTAAATCCGTCTGGTAACCTTGTCTTAAAATTTATACAGACACTTGTTCTTGCCTCAGTCCTGACCCACTCACTTTTTTGTTTTGTTATTTTGGGGTTTGGACAATTCTCCAGGAGCAGCTACATCAGTGAGCCCCTGGGGATAGAGGTGCGTTAGTCATTAAAGAAAGCAGGGCAGGTTCAGGAAGCAGACAGTATCCTGGCATTTATTAACAGGAACACCGTACAGGAGGAAGGAGCTGGTGCTGGGCTTGGACAAGACCCTGGTTCAGCCCCAGCTGGAGGGTTGTGTCCAGTCCTGGGCCCCACTCCTTAGGAAGGATGGGAAACCTCCAGAGAGGACGTGGAAAAGATCCTGGAGAAAGGTTCCAGGGATGAGAGGCTTCAGCGACCTGGAGAGATCAGAGAGACTGGGATGGAGAGTGTGAAGGAGACAGGATCACTCTGGGTGAGGGTCTGGAGTGTACTGTCTGAGGGTGTGGGGGGAGGGTCACTCGAGGGGTTAGGGTCTGGAGTGTACTGTCTGAGGGTGAGGAGACGTCACTTGGAGTATCGTCCACAGTTCCACTCTCCTCCTGCCCAGGACTTGCCAAGGTGAGAGTGTAATGGAGGTTCACCAGATTATTCCCTACGATAGCGCAACTTCCTGAGGAGAGATTGGAGGCTCCATCTCTGAGCGATGGAAAATTCTGACCCGACGTGATGGAGCCTAAGTGTCTGTTTTCCCCCTCGGCCAATGGGGCCTAGAGTCTGGATATCTCGCCTGTGGAATTCTGGACTGAGATGGGGAGGGAATTGCTCACGTTGGACATCTCATCCAGAGGACAGTCTGTACAAGTACAGTCTTAGATGTACAGCACGGAAACAGACCCTTCGGTCCAACCCGTCCATACTGACCCAGATATCCCAACCCAATCTAGTCCCAACTGCCAGCACCCGGCCCATGTCCCTCCAAACCCTTCCTATCCATGTCCCCATCCAAATGCCTCTTAAATGCTGTCATTGTACCATCCTCCACCACATCCTCTGGCAGCTCATTCCATACACGTACCACCCTCTGGGTGAAAAGGTTGCCCCTTAGGTCTCTCTTATATCTTTCCCCTCTCACCCTAAACCTAGGCCCCTCTAGTTCTGGACTCCCCCACCCCAGGGAAAAGACCTGGAGGAAGAACGCCTCATCTTCCGCCTCGGA
>NW_025146392.1:0-1310 GCF_004010195.1 Chiloscyllium plagiosum | reverse complement strand
TAATGGGATTCCTGATTTTCAATGAGATCTGCTATTCCCTTACTATCTGCGGATATTTTGTCTCCCAAATTTCGATCCCTCATAGATTGAAACTGATGTTGGAAACAACACTTCTATGTATGAACCAACTAATCATAATGGGAAGTTTTGCTGCAAAACATGCAGTCATAACTCTCCACTCTTCCACATGTGTTCTCTCTACTCCCAGAAGAGACATTTGGACTCCTCCAAAACAGTCTTCTCTCTAAGAACATCAAAAGTTTGATGTATTTTCAGTGGTCTTCTCCTCTATGAAATTTATTTAGTTTCATCCTTTCAAACTTAATGCACGATTGACCAAGTTCCCTATTTAGATTCCTGAAACATTGCCTATCAACGTCTGGCTATAGCTCATCTGCACTTAAGATAGCATTCTACAGCTCCTCCTTCTCCCAAGATACCTCCACTGATAGTGATGCAAATCGTTCACAACTTTACCCACCAACAGAAGTCGAATGAGCACGTATCTAGGTGGTCACGGTCATTTCCGCTTTTAGGCATTTTATCAAATTAAGCGGAAAAGGCTTCCACATCATTCTTGTAAAATGTAGAAAATGCGTGGACATTTCTAAATCTAGGTCACTGGCTACCATGGGTTTGTTTGTCATCACTATCCTTCTCAGTAAACCGAACTTTTTCCTTCATCTCTGCCCTTTCAAGTCGAATTTGCTCTCTAAATATCAAGTTCCGAAGTTCAAATTCTCTCTCTTTTTGCCTTTCTTCTGCAAGGCTCTTTCACTCCTTGTATTTTTACGCTGCTTTGAATTGTAATTCAAACTGCTTCATTTCCTTTTCATGTTCACGTGGCTTCATCTGCAATTGAATCCAAGCCTTTTCCGAAATTTCCAATGGAATTTTGAATGTCGAGCTTCCCTTTTCTCAAGACGCAAACAACCCGAACTCCAGCTTGCCTTCCAATTCTAACAGCTTTGCCTTGATCACTTTTTGTTAAACTCCTGAAGTCACCTCTTCCACTGCACAAAAAATCGTAACCGAGAGAGCCATTACAACATTAGGCACAACCTATTTAAATCAATAAAATTCAAAAGAGAGAAAAACAATCACTAACATCAACTACTCGCTGCCGTGGATCCTTTTTTTCATCAGAAATTCAATATATCGACGCATGCAAAGTTAAATCCCCCTGCCAGTCCACCACTTCTAACTCTGACTTGGAACTATAGATTTCAATTCAAACAAGCACTCCCCAATTTTTACGAATCGGACCACGATAATATAAAAAGCCACGATAATATAAAATTGTAATATTT
>NW_025146391.1:0-1310 GCF_004010195.1 Chiloscyllium plagiosum | reverse complement strand
TGCAAGTTCCTCACAGTCTATTTTCATGAACTCTAACCTTATTTTCTGCTTTTACAGGGTGGAAACCAGAAACGGTTACTCACTTCTCTCTTTCTACATAACAAACTTTGTTCTCTCTTCCTGCTTCAGCTGCAGGTTCAGCCGGGGTTCAGGGTCCCATTTTGAGACAAATATATAACGTTACAGCCGCTTGTGAATCCTTCAGAAATGCTTGTAGAATGTTCTCCAGGTTTCTGTAATAAATGTATATCAATAGAAGGGGTAGGTCGCGATCATTACAATGAGGAGGACAGCGTCTTGTTAAACAGAGCAGCATTCTCTCCTTTTCCTGATTAGATAATCAATGAAACTCATGACGAAATCTCGAGATTAGATTTTATTTCTTTGGCGTTAATTCACTGTATGTGGACATTATTGGCTATACCAACATTTATTGCCCATCGTTAATTAGCCAGAAGTGAGTTAAAAGCATTAGCCATACTGCTGTGGGCCCAGAGTCACATGTAGACCAGACAGGGAAAGGACGGCTGATGCCTTCCCTAAAACAAGGAAAAAAAGAAAACTACAGCACAGGAACAGGCGTTTCGGCCCTCTAAGGCAGCGCTGATCCAGATCCGCTACCTAACCTTGCTGCCTACTTTCGAAGGATATGAGTCTCATTGCTCCATATCCATTCATTTATCCGCCCAGATACATTACAAATTACACGATTGTTCCCGGCCCTCCCACCTCCGCTGGGAACGCATTCCAGGTCCCCACCACTCTCTGTGTGAACAACCTTCCATTCATTTGTCCCCTAAATTTGTCTCCTCTCACTTTAAACGCGTAACACGCAGCAAATCAGTCCTCCACTCTGGTAAAAAAAGGTTTCCTGGTTATCCATCCTGTCCGCACATCTCATGATTTTTATGCCTCAGTCATTTCCCCACCACTATTTCCTTCTTTCAAATGAAAATAATTCTAAAATACTCAACCTTTCCTCAGATCTAGCGCCTTCCAACACCCTGGTGAACCTCGCGTGCACCCTCTCTTCACCATGCACTTCCTTTTGTTAACGTGGCGACCAGAACAGTACGCCTTATTCCAATTGTGACCAAACATAAGCCTTATAGAACTGAAACGTGGCCTGTCAACTCAAGGCTTAGAAAGAGTGAATGCTAAAAAATTGTTTCCATCAGGCGGGGATACTAGGACCCGTGAGCACAGTCTTAGAATTTGAGGGGGTCAATTGAATACGGAAATGTGGAGACATTTCTTCAGCCAGAGAGTGGTGGATATGTGGAATTCATTGCCACCGGGTGCAGTGGAGT
>NW_025146390.1:0-1310 GCF_004010195.1 Chiloscyllium plagiosum | reverse complement strand
TGAGATTCTCTGATTCTGTGAACACCACCACAGCAGATCAGAGAGATTCCACACTTCCTAGGTCCTCCTGTATCCCCTGATCACCTTCCTCGGTCACTGGGTGCAGGCTGGGAAGGTCAAAGGGCCTGGTGTTGTGCTGTAATTGTCTTTGATCTTGTGGGAACAGCAAATGGAGACAGAAACATCTAAAGGGGGCATGCTTTCCCCAGAACATCTCAAACTCAGCACAAACCATCACCAGCAAATTCAAAACAGCAGCAAGATGCAGACAAACAGATTGATCTGGGTGACATTTAAATCTGCACATCGCCGTGGAAACTTGTTTAAAGAGGATATTGGAAGTGAGATTCACTCCTGCCTCATGTGAACTTTCTGCAGTCTCAAACTGATCCTCATGAATATTTTCTGGGATGGATGAGCTGCTTCGGAGCATTTACAGAAGCTTCAGTGAGTGAGGCAAACATCTTTATTCATGAAATAATAAGCCTGTTTCCCAGAGACTTTATTGTGTAGGAGACTGTGGCTGTGTGAGATTGTTTGTGTGATTGTGGCAATGTGTTTCAGTCAGTCTGCTCATGGGTCTATCTGAGTGTTTCATTGTGAGTGTGTCTATGTCACAGAGAGTATGTGACTGTCTTTGTATGTATCTGTTTCTGGATCAGTGGTGCTGGAAGAGCACAGCAGTTCAGGCAGCATCCAAGGAGCTTCGAAATCGACGTTTCGGGCAAAGGCCCTTCATCAGGAATGATGATGAAGGGCTTTTGCCCGAAACGTCGATTTCGCTGCTCCTCCGATGCTGCCTGAACTGCTGTGCTCTTCCAGCACCACTAATCCAGAATCTGGTTTCCAGCATCTGCAGTCATTGTTTTTACCTCTTTGTATGTATCTGTGTCTATCTGAGGCTCAGTGTGTGTGTGGGTGTCTCTCTGGGTGTCTATCTGTGTTGAGATTGTGTGACTATGTTTGTATGTGTTTATATGTATCTGATTCTCAGTGATTGTGTCAGAGAGGGTTAAACTGTTTGTATGTAGCTGTGTCCATCTGATTCTCAGGGTCTGTGTCCGTGTCTGATTGTGTGTGTATATATACATGTCTTATTGTATCTGTCACACGGTTACACTCCCTCAGCACTGACCCTCTGACAGTGTGGCACTCGCTCAGCACTGACCCTCTGACAGTGCAGCAGTCCCTCAGCACTGACCCTCTGACAGTGCGGCACTCCCTCAGCACTGACCCTCTGACAGTGTGGCATTCCCTCAGTCTTGACAATTGTCCTCATCTGTAATTCACTGTGTGAAATTCGACTGGAA
>NW_025146389.1:0-1310 GCF_004010195.1 Chiloscyllium plagiosum | reverse complement strand
ATCAATTATTCCATTTAATTGTTCCCTGAAACATTCCTTCCATGTACGGGTGCCCTGCTGAATTGTTTTCTTTTAGTGATGCACTGAACTGAATCTCCAATTTACCGAACCTTGCAACATTTCTTCTTTTTATTGATTCCCTGCCCCCTATTCCCCAATTTAGACATGCCCTGCTCCACTTTTCTGATATTAACACTCTCACCAGTTTTCCAAAGTAATGGCACTGTACACCATATCTCCCATTTATTCATTCTCGCCAAATCACCCATTTACTCATCCCCCTGTACTAACTCTTCCATTTACTGATACCCGAGCCCGATTTACCATTTAAAGGTGCGCTACTCTAATTCTCCCATTTACTGGTGCCATGCACCCATTTTGTATTTTAGCTCCACTGTGCACCAGGTCTTCCATTTTTTATTCCTCTCCAACACTTCTCCAATTTACTAGTCTGCCGCCAGAATTCTCTAATCTTTGCGATCCCTGCATCATATCTACAATTACCGATCCTACATTTATCCTCCCTTTAGTGGTGATCTGCACCACAATTCTCTAATCTTTGCGATCCCTGCATCATATCTACAAATTACCGATCCTACATATATCCTCCCTTTAGTGGTGATCTGCACCAATGCTCCCATTTCGTGGTACACTGTATTGAATCTCTACGACTATTCCTTTGCAACGTTTGTCCTATTTACTGATTCACTCCCGTGTTCTCCCATTTGCTCCAATTCTCGAAGTTATCAGCATCCTGCACCAGGTCTCTCATTTACTGATACCCCACACCAATTCTCCAATTCAGTGTTGCTCAGCACCATTTCCCCCAATTACTGATGCCCTGAACAAGTTCCCCTCACAGTGTTCCCTGACACGAATCCTCATACTGACTGACGCCCTCGCCCAATTTAGGGGTGCCCTACTCTAAATCTCCCATCAAGTATTGTCCTGCCCGAATTCTCCCAGTTAGGGTTACACTGCACCAAATCTCCCATTATCTGATGCCCTGTTACATTTCTCCCATTTCCCAATCCTGCACAAATCCTGGAACTGCACCAATTGTCCCATTGAGTGTTATCCTGCCCCAGTTCTCCCACTTCGAAATTAAATGACACCTGCATGAATTCCCCAATTATTGATGCCCTGCATTTTCTTTTCATTTAGTGATGCACTGATCTGAATCTCCAGTTAACTTATGCTTGCAACACTTCTTTTTATTGAAGGTTGAAGACAGAGGGTGGTGCGGGAGGGTTGCTTTTCAGACAGGAGGCCTGTGGCCAGCGGTGTGCCACAAGGATTGGTCCTGGGTC
>NW_025146388.1:0-1310 GCF_004010195.1 Chiloscyllium plagiosum | reverse complement strand
ACCAGGGAGCACTCACCAACTGGATACAAAATTGGATTGACGGTAGGAGGCAGAGCGTATTCATAGAGGGTTGCTGCTCAAACTGCAGGCCTGTGACCAACGGTGTGCCATGGGTTTAGTGCTGGGTCACAGTTGTGCATCATTTATATGAAAGTTTTGGATGATAATGCAGGAGTCCTGGTTAGCACGTTTGTGAGTGACACTGAAATTGTTGGTAAAGTGGGCAGCGAAGAGGGTTATCTAAGAGTACAATGGGGTCGACAACGGGCCAGTGAGTTTAGGAATATCAGGTGGAGAAATGCACAGTGTTGCATTCTGGTAAACAAGACTAGACTTGTCCAATTGTATGGGCCCTGGGTCGTGTTGTCAGTCAGTGACCCAGGGGTGCAGGTACACACTTCTTTGAATGTAGCGTCACAGGTTGTCAGACTGGTGAAGCAGGCGTTTGGGATGGTTACCTTCATTGGTCACAGCTTTGAGAATAGGAGTTGGGATGTCAGGGTGTACCTGTACAGGACATTAGCGAGGACACCATATAAGCATTGTTATTTATCTGGAAAAACTCAACTAGTTCACGTATGTCCTTTAGGGAGGGACATCTGACAATCTTACCTGGGCTGGCTCACATGTGACCCCAGACCCACAGCAATATGTCTGACTCTGAGCTGCCATCTGGGCAATTAGCAGTGGGGTAATGTATGCTGGTCCAATCGGTGACATCCTCAGGCCATGAATGAATAAATAAAGATACATATGCCCCTCCTTACCCCTGAAAACACCTCCAGATGCAGCAATTCGTACTGGCTTTGTAACACCGTTCAGGCCCTGGGCACTCTCGGTAACACTCTCACTACCTCCAAAACCTTCACCTCTCCCTGTTCCTATCATCCGATTAAACGCTGACAACGTTTCTTCTTCCTACTGCACTCCTGATTTTTTTAAAATCACGTATGGGATGCGGGTGCCTCTGGCTGACCAGCTTTTCTTGCCCAGCCCTCGCTGACCTTGTGCTGAGTAACTTGCTTGGCCATTTCAGAGGGTCAGCGAGAGGAAAACACTTTGCTGTGGGTATGTCGCGCAGACCACGTGAGGATGGGCAGATGTCCTTCTCGAAAGGACAAGTATTTGGGATTTTTGTCCATCTGAAATAGTTTCATACATGTTTATGGATTATTAATAACATTTATAAAAATGATTGCTGTCAAATTCCACCATATCTGATGGTGGGATTCAAACCTGTCTCCACTGAACATCAGCTGGAGCTTTAGATACATGCTCTAGCAATAATGCCACTAGTCCATCACTTAGCC
>NW_025146387.1:0-1310 GCF_004010195.1 Chiloscyllium plagiosum | reverse complement strand
TTGTGTACCTCTAGTCGTGTGTCTCCTAAGAGAACAGATAACCAGATGCAGAGCCATAACCTTGAAAGCTTGTGCTTCCAAATAAACCTGTTGGACTATAACCTGGTGTTATGTGATTTTTAACTTTGTCCACACTAGTCCAACACCGACATCTCCAAATTATTGTTGCACAAAGGAATTCTCGTAATTTTTAAAAGAAAATATGACTTTAATTAAGATCTTTAACACACGATTATTAATCCCTTCATATATTAATATAATATAATATAATTGTAATTGAAAAGAAATGCTCACTGAACATGGCACATACAACCACACAAATGTCTTCCTGGTCATCTAATTACTGCTCTTATTGTTTCTGAGAAGAAGAATCACAGTAAACATTTGGTGAGCAGTTCCATCCAATAAATGCACTTGATTTCTTCCATTTCACTTCAGTAATTGCACACGAAATAATGCGCTAAAACCAATAATAATGAGCGAGGACGCTAACATCAGCATACATAGATTTCTTATCCAGTTGAAGTATCGCAAAATAAAATAATGTATTTTGGCTTAGTACAACCTGTAGGTGAAAACATTTTGAGCTCGCACCTTAAAAATCTTTATTTGCTTATTCAGGCAAAATAGTGAATCTTGGCACTGTAAATTTATTTTGACTTTCACTCACGAAAATACTCATGTGAATCGCTTCTCATTTTCTTCCTAGTTCTGATATAAATGTCGAAATATTTACGATAATAAAACTTTAGGAATAATAAGAGTGTTCTTTGCAAGAACGACGTGAAGATGTTCAAAGTGCTCGAATTACTGTTGAGTAGAATACCCTTCATAAGGGTCTTATTGTCTCGAGCCGATGTTTTCTGTGACTGGTATTTTTTTGACTAGTGACTGATGTGTTTTCAAATCATGTGCACTGCAGAAGGATTTTTTTAATTTTCAATTTGTTATGAGCAAAAGAAATTGCTTTGAACATGTTGATTTTTTTTTACTCCAAAGTTATTTATCAATGTACAATCATCACAAAATTATGGAAGTTCCCTGTATCTTACGTTCACTGTCATATGCACTTTCACTATCTACTGATTAACTTCCTACTTCTGACAGGAATGGCTAAACATTGGTCATGAACAAAAGTATATAAATTGAAAGCACGTCTCAAGAAGCAAACCAATGGATGGAAACATGTCATTCTTGTAATCCTGCATGTTTGACCCAAAAACAATTCTGCTGAATAAGAACTGAATGGATCATTTTTGTGAATCCATAAAGCTAGACATTATATTGTAATCCTCAGTTTACCGATCTTA
>NW_025146386.1:0-1310 GCF_004010195.1 Chiloscyllium plagiosum | reverse complement strand
AGGGGGTTATATTATATACAGGGTAACAGGGAGGTGGGAGAGACATCGAGGGGTACAGGGGTTATATTATATACAGGGTAACAGGGAGCTGGGAGAGTGACACATCGAGGGGTACAGGGGGTTATATTATATACAGGGTAACGGGGAGCTGGGAGAGAGACACATCGAGGGGTACGGGGTTTATATTATATACAGGGTAACGGGGAGCTGGGAGAGAGACACATCGAGTGGTACAGGGGGTTATATTATATCCCGGGCAACAGGGAGCTAGGAGAGAGATACATCGCTGGGTACAGGGGGTTATATTATATACAGGGTAACAGTGAGCTGGGAGAGAGAAATATCGAGGGGTACAGGGGTATATATTATATAGGGTAACGGAGTTGAGGGAGAGACACATCGAGGGCTACAAGGGGTTATATTATATACGGGGAGCTGGGAGAGAGACACATCGAGGGGTACAGGGGGTTATATTATATACAGGGTAACAGGGAGCTGGGAGAGTGACACATTGAGGGGTAGAGGGGGTTATATTATATACAGGGTAACAGGGAGCTGGGAGAGTGACACATTGAGGGGTAGAGGGGGTTATATTATATACAGGGTAACAGGGAGCTGGGAGAGACATCGAGGGGTACAGGGGGTTGTATTATATTCAGGGTAACAGAGAGCTGGGAGAGAGTCACATCGAGGAGTACAGGGGGTTATATTATATACAGGGTAACAGCGAGCTGGTAGAGACATCGAGGGGTACAGGGGTTATATTATATACAGGGTATCAGGGAGCTGGGAGAGAGACACATCGAGGGGTACAGGGGGTTATATTATATACAGGTAACGGGGAGCTGGGAGAGAGACACATCGAGGGGTACAGGGGTTTATATTATATACAGGGTAACGGGGAGCTGGGAGAGAGGCACATCGAGGGGTACAGGTGTTTATATTATATACAGGGTAACGGGGAGCTGGGAGAGAGACACATCGAGGGGTACAGGGGGTTATATTATATACAGGGTAACGGGGAGCTGGGAGAGAGACACATCGAGGGGTACAGGGGGTTATATTATATACAGGGTAACGGGACGCTGGGAGAGAGGCACATCGAGGGGTACAGGCGTTTCTATTATATACAGGGTAACGGGGAGCTGGGAGAGAGACACATCGAGGGGTATAGTGGTTTATATGAGATACAGGGTAACAGGGAGCTGGGAGAGTGACACATTGAGGGGTACAGGGGGTTATATTATATACAGGGTAACAGGGAGCTGGGAGAGAGACACATCGAGGGGTATAGGGGGTTGTATTATATA
>NW_025146385.1:0-1310 GCF_004010195.1 Chiloscyllium plagiosum | reverse complement strand
GAACTCCCAGCCTCAGTGTGGACCTGAACTCCCGGCCTTAACCAGGTCTTGAACTCCCAGCCTCAGCCTGGACGTGTACTCCCGGCCTCAGAGTGGACTCGAACTCCCAGCCTCAGCGTGGACTCGATCTCTAGGCCACAGTATGGACTCAGACTCCCGGCCTCAGCGTGGACTCAATCTCCCGGCCTCAGTGTGGAGTCAATCTCCCGGTCTCAGCGTGGGCTCGAACTCCCGACCAGAGCGTGGACTCAGACTCCCAGCCTCAGCGTGGACTCTATCACCCGGCCTCAGTGTGGACCTGAACTCCCGGCCTCAGCCTGGACGTGTACTCCCAGCCTTAGCGTGGACTCGATCTCCAGGCCTCAGTGTGGACTCAGACTCCCGGCCTCAGCCTGGACTTGAACTCCCAGCCTCAGCCTGGACGTGTACTCCCAGCCTTAGCGTGGACTCGAACTCCCGGCCTCAGTGTGGACTCAATCTCCCGGCCTCAGCGTGGACTCGATCTCCCAGCCTCAGTGTGGATCGAACACCCGACCTCAGCATGGACTCAGATTCCCAGCCTCAGCGTGGACTCGATATCCAGGCTACAGCGTGGACTTGATCACCCGGCCTCAGCGTGGATTCAAACTCCCTGCCTCAGCCTGGAATTGAACTCCCTGCCTCAGCCTGGAATTGAACTCCCGGCCTCAGCCTGGAATTGAACTCCCGGCCTCAGCGTGGACTCAATCTCCCGGGAGGTCTGAGTCCGGGAGTCTGAGTCCACACTGAGGCCTGGAGATCGAGTCCACGCTGAGGCCGGGAGTTCGAGTCCACGCTGAGGCCCGGAGTCTGAGTCCAAGCTGAGACCGGGAGTCTGAGTCCACGCTCAGGCCGGGAGTTCGAGCCAAGGCTGAGGTCGGGAGTTCGAGTCCATGCTGAGGCCGGGAGATCGAGTTCACGCTTAGGCTGGGAGATCAAGTCCATGCTGAGGCTGGGAGATCGACTCCACACTGTGGCTGGGAGATCGAGTCCACGCTGAGGCCGGGAGATCGAGTCCACACTGAGGCTGGGAGATCGAGTCCACGCTGAGGCCGGGAGATCGAGACCACGTTGAGGTGGGGAGTTCGAGTCCACCCTGAGGCCGGGAGTCTGAGTCCACGCTGAGGCCGGGAATCTGAGTCCAAGCTGAGACCGGGAGTCTGAGTCCACGCTCAGGCCGGGGGTTCGAGCCAAGGCTGAGGTCGGGAGTTCGAGTCCACACTGAGGCCGGGAGATCGAGTCCATGCTGAGGCTGGGATATCGTGTCCTCGCTGAGGCTGGGAGATCGAGTC
>NW_025146384.1:0-1310 GCF_004010195.1 Chiloscyllium plagiosum | reverse complement strand
TGGGAGGAGTGTGCAATGAGTCAGTACCACTGTGAAGCAGACAGGGAGGAGTGTGCAATGAATCAGTATCACTGTGAAACACACTGGTACGAGTGTGCAGTGAGTCAGTATCACTGTGACGCAGACAGGGAGGAGTGTGCAGTTTGTCAGTATCACTGTGAATCAGACTGAGTGGAGTGTGCAGTGAGTCAGTATCACTGTGTTACAGACTGAGGGGAGTGTGCGGTGAGCCAGTATCACTGTGAAACAGACTGAGGGGAGTGTGTGGTGAGTCAGTATCACTGTGTCAAAGACTGGGAGGAATGTGCAGTGAGTCAATATCACTGAAACAGACTGAGGGGAGTGTGCAGTGAATCAATATCACAGTGAAACAGACTGGGAGGAGCGTGCAGTGGGTCAGTATCACTGTGAGGCAGACAGGGAGCAGTGTGCAGTGAGTCCGTATCACTGTGAATCAGACTGACGGGAGTGTACAGTGAGTCAGTATCACTGTGTAAAAGACTGGGAGGAGTGTGCAGTGACTCAGCATCACTGTGAAGCAGACTGAGGGAAGTGTGCGGTGAGTCAGTATCACTGTGTAAAAGACTGGGAGGAGTGTGTGATGCGTCACTATCACTGTGAAGCAGACTGGGAGGAGTGTGCAGTGAGTCAGAATCACTGTGAAACAGACTGGGAGGAGTGTGCAGTGAGTCAGTATCACTGTGAATCAGACGGAGGGAAGTGTGCGGTGAGTCAGTATCACTGTGTAAAAGACTGGAAGGAGTGTGCGATGCGTCAGTATCACTGTGAAGCAGACTGAGGCGAGTATGCAGTGAGTCGGTATCACGGGGTAACAGTCTGAGAGCAGTGTGCAGTGAGTCCGTATCACTGAGATACAGACTGGGAGGAGTGTGGAATGAGTCAGTACCACTGTGAAGCAGACAGGGAGGAATGTGCAATGAGTCAGTATCACTGTGAAACACACTGGTACGAGTGTGCAGTGAGTCATGATAACTGTGACGCAGACAGGGAGGAGTGTGCAGTTTGTCAGTATCACTGAATCAGACTGAGTGGAGTGTGCAGTGAGTCAGTATCACTGTGTAAAAGACTGAGAGGAGTGTGCAGTGAGTCAGTATCACTGAAACAGACTGAGGGGAGTGCGCACTGAATCAGTATCACTGTGAAACAGACTGGGAGGAGCGTGCAGTCAGTCAGTGTCACTGTGATGCTGACAGGGAGGAGTGTGCGGTGAGTCCATATCACTGAGAAACAGACTGGGAGGAGTGTGCAGTGAGTCGGTATCACTGTGAAGCAGACTGAGGGAAGTGTGC
>NW_025146383.1:0-1310 GCF_004010195.1 Chiloscyllium plagiosum | reverse complement strand
ATTTGTGTCAAATCCCAAGGCCCTGGTTATTTTTATCCCAGGCTTCAAACTTGCTTTAAAATAACAGAGCCACAACCCGTTGGGACTCAGTTAACCAGAGACCCTTAAAAATCCAGGGTGTCCCAGAGGAAATCAAACCTCAGGGTAACAAATACACACAACTCACACGGGCCCCATGGGGTGCGGCCTGTCGAACAGGCCTCAGGCCGATGTCCGCCCGTCCCGTCTGGAAGAAACTTCATCCCAAAGGAAGGATTTCTTGTCCTGTCGTAGTTTCAAAATAGCAATTCTTGCAAGGGGTGGGTGTAGAGAGTGGGAGAGAAAAAGATTATTGGAACTGGAAAGCGGGGGAGATTTTCAAACAAATTACACAGCAAGAGCTCATTCCTTCACACACAACATCCCTCAGCAAACCCAAGGATGGTCAAATTGAGAAAATAGTTTGGGGATTTCAATCCCAGGTCCATCGGTTAGCCTTAAAACCATGGGTTCATCGAAACAGTCCTTGCTTCGATTGCATTACCGCAGGCTGTCACAGCACAGCAGGATCTCACAACAGCAACATGTCAGCAGCAAGATCTGCTCAATTTTTCTGATGGAGGCTGCTTAAATGTTTAATATTTGTTGCAACTACACGCACTGACATAACTGCTATTTCACAATTTCAAATGCCTCTCCCTCCTTTCCTCTCTCTCCCATTTACAAGTCTCGCTCTCACTCCCAAAGTCAATTTTAACATCCACACATTATTACTCTGACATTATAACAAGTCTTCAAGAGACAATTTGATATTTAGGGTTTTCATTTTCTATTTGGGAAGTCCTGTCTCTCAGGCACTTGCTGCGGGTGAGGATGTGGGGGTTAAGAAGTTTATGTCAAATCCAAAGACCTTGGTTACTTTAACCCCAGACTTCAAACCTGTTTTAAAATGACAAGGCCACAATTTGACAGGACCCAGTTAACCAGAGGCCTGTTAAAAAAAAAGGTCCAACAGAGGCACCCACTCTTTGGGGGAATAAAGGGACACAACTGAGGTGGGGCCCCACGGAGTGCGGCCTGTGGAATAGGCCTCAGGACCATGTGCCCTCTTGGAGGATGCTCTTGTTCAAAGTTCACCTTGCCCCAAACTCTCTTTGGATCTTCTAAGTGACTATAATTCCCTGGGAAAAAAAGAGACGGGATCAATTAAAAGACGAAGCAAGAAAACGCTAAGAGAGATGGCACAGCAAGATTCCAGGGATTTGTCTATTGTCTATTTCCTCTCTCAGGAACATCCTAACATTAAACATGTCAGCTGAAAGTTGAATTTT
>NW_025146382.1:0-1310 GCF_004010195.1 Chiloscyllium plagiosum | reverse complement strand
CCACACTGGCCCTGAATTCTCACTGTATCACTTTAACAATTTTCATCTTTCCGAATGTGAACGTAACTGCAAATAGATCACCCCAGTCTGTGTTTGCCAGACCCTTTCTCCTGATAGTGAGAATGCCCAGTGACAGTGATATTATAACAATTAGGGGGCTTCCCCAAATTTGGCCTCTTCACTTCTGCACTATTCTTTTTCCAAAATGACTTTGAAACCTAGTGTTATGACCACCATCGCCAAAACTTTACAAAAATCCTTATGTTTGCCATCTTGTCCAGCACCTACGGCCCACTCTGTCTGTAACATCCAGCCCTGACTGACCTCCCCATCTGTGTACCTTCCTCCAGCCTCTGCAGCACATGATGTCACTGTAACCTTCTCCAGTCCTCACAGCACTCCTCCATCCTGTCCTACAGCACCCCATTACCTCTAACCTTCCACCATCCATTTCACCTCCCTTTCTGTACAGAGTCCTTCAGTTCTGTAGCGTTTCCTGCCAACCCTCCCTTTGTGTAATGTTCTGAAGCCACTTGAACCGTCCCAATATCTGTAACCTTGCCCTCTCTTTCCATACCCCTCTGTCTCTGTAACAAACTCCCTTTGCTACAATGTTCCTTACCTCTGACCACTTCCAGTCAGTACTAGCCTTTCTAGCTCTCGAACATCCTGCATCCACTAAAACCATCCATGTGTCTGAAACCTCCTCTCAATTGTTGTAACAACTTTCATTCACGCAACTGTCTCTCTCTATAAACACAGCCAGTCCATAGAATCCTTGCTAACTCTGGAACCTCACCCAGTGTGTACAACTCTGAGTAGTACTAACTTCATTCAGTCTCCCCAACCGTCCCTATCTCTAATTGCCTGGAGATTCCACAGCCCTCCCTATTGCGTTAACCTCCTCCAGTTCCTCTCATGGACACCATCTATGTAACCTTGTCCTATTCCTGACTATATATTCCTCCTTTTCCAATAAGCCCTTGTGAACTTTGGAACCTGGTCTAATGTCTGCAGTGCTCTGTATAATCAGACACAGGGATGGCTCAGTGCAGCCTCACTGCGCCTCACTGCGCCTAGGACCTGGCTTCGATTCCAGCCTTGGCCGACTGTCTGTGTGGACTTTGCATGTTCTCCCTCTGATCGTGTGGGTTTTCCCGGGCGCCCTGGTTTCATCCCACAGTCCAAACGTTGCACGATCAGTGGATTGACTATCATGAAGTGTGGTTTAGGTGAGTTAACCATGAGAAATGCAGGGTTTAATGGATAGGTAGAGGGGTGGGTCTGGGTCAGATGCTCTTCAGAGGTTT
>NW_025146381.1:0-1310 GCF_004010195.1 Chiloscyllium plagiosum | reverse complement strand
ACACCGCGGAGCCCTGTCCTCACTCACCGATACTGCTGCGTCCCGTCCTCACTCACTGACACCGCGGAGCCCTGTCCTCACTCACCGATACCGCGGAGCCCTGTCCTAACTCACCGATACTGCTGAGTCCCGTCCTCACTCACTCACACCGCGGAGCCCTGTCCTAACCCACTGACACCGCGGAGCCCTGTCCTAACCCACTGACAGCGCGGAGCCCTGTCCTAACCCACTGACACCGCAGAGTCCCGTCCTCACTCACCGATACCGCGGAGTCCTGTCCTCACTCACTGATACCGCGGAGTCCGCAGAGTCCCGTCCTCACTCACCGATACCGCGGAGTCCTGTCCTCACTCACCGATACCGCGGATCCCTGTCATCCATCACCGATACCGCGGAGCCCTGTCCTAACTCACCGATACTGCTGAGTCCCGTCCTCACTCACTGACACCGCGGAGCCCTGTCCTAACCCACTGACACCGCGGAGCCCTGTCCTAACCCACTGACAGCGCAGAGTCCTGTCCTCATTCACCGATACCGCGGAGTCCCGTCCTCACTCACCGATACCGCGGAGTCCTGACCTAACTCACTGACACCGCGGAGCATTGTCCTCACTCACCGATACCGCGGAGCCCTGTCCTCACTCACCGATACTGCTGAGTCCCGTCCTCACTCACTGACACCGTGGAGCCCTGTCCTCACTCACCGATACCGTGGAGTCCCGTCCTCACTCACCGATACCGCGGAGTCCTGTCCTCACTCACCGATACCGCGGAGCCCTGTCCTAACTCACCGATACTGCTGAGTCCCGTCCTCACTCACTGACACCGCGGAGCCCTGTCCTAACCCACTGACACCGCGGAGCCCTGTCCTAACCCACTGACAGCGCGGAGCCCTGTCCTAACCCACTGACACCGCAGAGTCCTGTCCTCACTCACCGATACCGTGGAGTCCCGTCCTCACTCACCGATACCGCGGAGTCCTGTCCTAACTCACTGACACCGCGGAGCATTGTCCTCACTCACCGATACCGCGGAGCCCTGTCCTCACTCACCGATACTGCTGAGTCCCGTCCTCACTCACTGACACCGCGGAGCGCTGTCCTCACTCACCGATACCGCGGAGTCCTGTCCTCAATCACCGATACCGCGGAGTCCAGTCGTAACTCACTGGCACCGCGGAGTCCTGTCCTCACTCACCGATACCGCGGAGCACTGTCCTCACTCACCGATACTGCGGAGACCTGTC
Source organism: Chiloscyllium plagiosum (assembly GCF_004010195.1). Taxonomy (NCBI): domain Eukaryota; kingdom Metazoa; phylum Chordata; class Chondrichthyes; order Orectolobiformes; family Hemiscylliidae; genus Chiloscyllium; species Chiloscyllium plagiosum. Next base: position 65 of record NW_025146381.1, on the reverse strand, counting down.
CTCACTCACCGATACCGCGGAGTCCTGTCCTAACTCACTGACACCGCGGAGCACTGTCCTCACTC
>NW_025146380.1:0-1309 GCF_004010195.1 Chiloscyllium plagiosum | reverse complement strand
TTGATCTTTGAGGGTCCGTATTCTCTGCCTGGTCCTTAGTGTTTTGTAGAATCTCTTTGGATTGTCCTTAAACCGCTTTCCCCCCAAAGCTATCTCATGTATCCTTTTTGCCTTCCTGTTTTCCCTCAAGTGTACACCTACTGCCCCTACACTCCAAGGGATTCACTCAAACCCAGCTGTCTGTACCTGCCATATCCCTCCTTCATCTTTTTGACCAGACCCTCAATTTCTCCAGACACACAGCATTCTCTATACTTACCAGACTTGGCAATAACAGGAACACACTGTCTATGTACTCTTGTTGTCTCATATTCACAGGCCTATGGAGGCAATGGCAGATGAGGACATGGAAACAGTCATTCTCAGTAAAGAGGTAGTGCTGGGAAAAATAACAGCCCAAAAGAACATGGGTCTCCTGGCCGTGATGGAATGCAACCCAGGGGACTAAAAGAGATGGTGAATGGTCGTTTGTCCTTCCTTGCTAGAGGGATGGTTATGCTGCAGCTGTACATGGTGCTGGTAAGGCCACACCTGGAGTACTGTGAACAGGTTTGATCTCCTTACTTCAGCAATGATGTACTGATCCTGGAGGGGGTGCAGAGGAGAGTCACAAGTTTGAGTCGGGAGTTGAGAAGGTTGGTGTATGTGAAGAGACTGAATAGACTGGGACTATACTAGTTGGAATTTAGAAGAATGGAAGGTTGTATTGGAAAAACTAAAATTAAGAAGGGAATAGATAAGATAGAAGCAGGGAGGTTATTTCCATGGGGTGTCGGGGCGGGTCAGCCTAGAGAGCATAGCGTCAAAATCAGAGGGTATCTGATTTAGGACAGAGTTGAGGAGAAACTTCTTCAGCTAAAGGGTTATGAATCTGTGGAATTCCCTGCTGAGTGCAGCAGTTGACGTTATCAACTTGAATGCCTTTAAGGCAAAACATAGATTTGCAAACATGAAAGGAATTAAGGGTTATGGTGAGAGAGCAGGGAAGTGGAGCTGAGGCCATGAAAAGCTCAGCCCCGACCTTATTGAATGGCAGTGCAGGCTTGAGGGGCCTAATGGCCTACTCCTGCTCCTATTCCTTCTGTTCTTATGTTCCCACTTTCCAGCCGTCCCTTTACCTGGGGGTTGCAAAGAAATATTGAACGTTCTCGCCTTGTACCTTCAAAATTCACCTTTGTCCAACTTTGAACACCAACTTTTAGATCTGGTCTATTATTTTCTGCAACTATTTTAAAACTAGTAGAATTATCTCAGAGAATCCCAAGTGTGGAAGCAGGCCATTCGGCCCATCACATTCACACGGACCCTC
>NW_025146379.1:0-1309 GCF_004010195.1 Chiloscyllium plagiosum | reverse complement strand
AGGAGGATGGGAGAAAGTAGAAATATGGCATTGTGAGAGGATCAGCCATGATCATATGTAATGATAGACACGTCTCAAAGGGCTGAATGGCCTACTCCTGCTCTGGGTTTCTATGTTTCTATGCCTATGTTGCCTTCAATCTCTGCACATGGTGATTAGCCCTGTTATTCATGGAAAATGTGCTTTCCTCCCCACTCTATCTCTGCCCTCATAACCTACACCCCTCTACCAGGTGCACACTCAACCTTCACAGCTCCAATGAAAACAACCCCAGCCTTTCCAATCTTTCCTCATTGCTGAGAGCCTCCAGACCAGGCAGCATCCTGGTAGATCTTCTCTGTACCCTCTTGAGGACAATCACAACCTTCCCATAATGTAATCAATCTGATCTTTTCATGGTGGGATCACTTAGCGCTGTCTACCACTTGCTGCTTCCATTGTTTGGCATGCAAGTAATCCTAACATCACCAGATTGAAATCTCATTTCTAAGTATTCAGTGCTACTTCAGGCATGCCTCTAGCATTCTTCATCAGACCAGGGTTGATTGCTCTGCAGTTAATGGTCATCGTAGAGTGGGATATTCCAGGTGATCAACTCACAGTTTTTGGGTAAATACAATTCTGTTGCTGCACAGTGTACATTCTCACTTGTGCCTCCAGGTGGTGGTCAGCATGAAGGACTACTGATTCATCAGCCAAGAGAAGGCATTAGCTGGTAAACAACAAGGGATTTCCTTGCTCTTCCCTCCCAACTGTATACTGCACTGCCAACATTCTGCTGTGTCTGTCCTGCCTTTGGAATAAAGCATGCCTGTGATAGCTAAGTATGATATGTGTATATCTGTCAGTAAGAGTAGCAACTGTTGATGGTGGTGTCTGGGACATTTGTCTGCAAATTATGATTCTGAGAGGAAGGTACAGTCAGGCTGTTGCTTGACTTGTCTGTGAGGCAGCACTACGAATATTGATATAAGCACTCCAGATACTCGTGAGGACTTTGTAAGGTCGACAGGGTTGTGTTTGTTATTGTCATTTCTAGTGTCTTGATCAATGCCTACTATGCTGTCTAGTTTCATTCCTTTTCTTTGGCTCATAGCAGTTTGCTGTAACCATTTCAGAGCTCATTTAAGAGTCACCCACATTGCTATCAGTTGGGAGTCACTTGTAGGCCAGATTTCCATCAGGATGGCAGATTTCCCTCCCTGAAGGAGATTTGTGAACCAGACTTTTTTTTTTAAAATGATGACTGTTAACAATGATTTTGTTGTTGCCATTACATTACATTAGCTTTTAAGTTGAGATTATTAAT
>NW_025146378.1:0-1309 GCF_004010195.1 Chiloscyllium plagiosum | reverse complement strand
TTGCTGCAGGATTTATTGATGTTCCAGATCCCCCGCCCTCTGGCTGACCAAATGCGTTCAATGAGGTGATGGACGAGACACCCAGCAGTTGGGAAGTTTATTGAGTCAGGAACATCCTGAGTACCTACAGAAGACAGAGATAAAAACATAATAGGACAGGAACTTAACTGATGCAGGAAGGATTACACATGGAGAATGGCACTGAGTCCCTCAGAGATCTGGAAAATCCCAGAATCCATCTCTAGCCTGTGCTGCTGTGTCTCTCTGGAGTGGAAAATTCAGTTGGCTCAGGATGTGAAGTAGCTGCGAGAGTGGGAGACGCTGAGAGAGGCTGCAATTAGACCCCCTCAGTGAGGGATATCATCTGGAGAGATACTGGGTGACATCACCAGAGTTCAGAAAAATTCAGTATCAAACAATCATCATGATAAAAGTGTTTTGACTCGTGGTACATTACTCAGTGACGGCTGTGCTCTGAGTGGGGCAAGTGATGACCTCGTTATTCTCACCGTAGTATTCATCCAGGATTTAATGCCGGTGACAAAGAAAGGAAGTCTATTGTTGTTAGCAGTTCTGGCCTACATATGACTCCAGACCCAAAACAATGGGGTCGACTCTCAACTGTCCATTGAAATGATCGAGCAAGCCATTCAGTTCAGGGTCAGCTCGGGGGTGTGCATAAAATGCTGACCAGCCAGAGAAAATAACATCCCATGAGTGAGTTAAAAATAACACCGCTGGGGACAGTGACTTGGCCAATCATGCTGGTAGGTTTTTAACAGGGCTTTAAATTGACAGAGAGGATACAGGGCCGGGGATCACTTGAAAGGAGCTTTCCAAATCCAAAAAGAAAAGGTGAAGCATCGGAACAACATGGGGATGTGGCTGAAGACAAGCAGAAAGGAACAGGAAGGGACAGAGTTTAACTAAAACTGTGCATCAGGGAATTGCGCTGTGACAGGAAATTGTGGGAAAAAGTCAAACATAATGTTCTATTTTTTGAATGGACAAAGTATCTGCAATAATGTAGATGGACTTGTAACACATAGATAAGTAAGATTTGGTCACCAGAGAGATATGGTACAGGAGAAACAAAAGGTGGAACATAAATATTCAATCGTACACATCCTTGAGGGCTCTCGTGCAGAATGGGTAACCCTGACAGTAATAGATGCAAAAGGCATTACAGAGAAAGTATGTGGCCTCAGGTTATGCCGCTAAATCAGCTTGAAAGCAAATTCTCGTTAACACGTGTCAAAACCATAAGCAGGAGAACATTTTTTTTTAGGCTGTCTGACAGCATTACAAT
>NW_025146377.1:0-1309 GCF_004010195.1 Chiloscyllium plagiosum | reverse complement strand
TCCATGGTGCTTATTAGAAATGCAGTTTCTGTTCTCATCAATCTAAAAGGCAGGTTCTGAACATAGTAACAGAAGTCACAAGGTAATTACCTCACCCCACCCCCACTCCGGAAGAGGTGCTAATCCTTATTATCATAGGTACGACCGTTTGTCTCACTGTTTGTTGTGTCTCTTCTGTCAGTCCAGAGCTGCATCTGCCTCACTTCCCCACTCGCCCTCCCCGTTTACATTTTCCTGCTCGTCAGTGATTTGAAGAAAACCAAATGGATGCGATGTCATTCTGTAGCCTCTGTCGATTCCTCCGTTTCACTTCAAACATGACTTATATCTCGGGGTGCACCTTAATACTAGCGACGCTATGAAAGCACAAGTCCAAAGGTTTCTCTGAGAGTGTAATTTCTTTCATTGCTGTGGCTGATTGAATTAGCCACTAACGTCCGAACTGCTCCAAAACATGATTGAGGACCTCTGGTGCCAATTCTCGCATGTTGAATAACGACAGACAGCTTCCAAATGAGGCCTTTCAGAGTCAACTTTGGGGTACCAATGACTTCCCATTCGATGCCTCATTGTAAATATCTGATGATTGCTCATTTGAATGATCGCCGTCATCTCAGCTGAAGCGTTCAGAGAACTGCACTTATTTTAATCAGAACAAGTCCTGGTCGTTTCTCCACATTGCTCAGTTAAATAATTAACTGAGATTCCTCAGTATTCTTAAATGAAATGATATAATTTAGACAATTCAATTGTTGCTATTACCTCATCGTTGCTCAATATAGTTCAGGGTATGACTACGAAATTATGGCGTATTAATTAAATAATGTAAAGACTTTGCAGTGGGCATTGTGGATATTAATTTTTATTTTAACCTTGGAAACAGTTGAATTGATTTAATTATGTTTAACTTCAATGTTAACGTTTACTGTATTTATAAACACAATACAAGTTAATCACTTTTCATGGAACAAAATCATTTAAAATTCTTGTGACTGTTTGAAGTACAACAAAAGGAACTAACATCTCTTTATTGTTTCATAGAATAGTCAGAATACATTTTGAACTTTGGGAAGTTGAACATTTCTGGAAAGAATGGAAGTTGTCTCCAGATGAGTAACCGCATTGAGTGACTAATATATTTATTTTCCTAATCATTTATTTTGCGAATGCATATTAATTTTCTTTTCATTCTGTGACAAACTGCATTGAACATATGGAACTTTTTGATTGATTGAGTTTCGTTCATCAGTGTACACTGATCAAATGATTAGGTTTGTTCTTATCATGAATAATCACGAGATTCATATTT
>NW_025146376.1:0-1309 GCF_004010195.1 Chiloscyllium plagiosum | reverse complement strand
AACCAAAGTTTTATAGAGCTGCAACAAGAGCTCCCGACTCTTAAACTCAATCCCCCTGTTAATGAAAGCCAAAACACCATATGCTTGCTTAACAACCCTGTCCACTTGGGTAGCCATTTTAAGGGATCTATGTACCTGCACACCAAGATCCCTCTGTTCCTCCACACTTGCCAAGAATAGATTCAAATCAGTCTAAGTATTATGGCACAGACAGGGAACACAGAGGGCTAACACTTTCAACATCTTATCTGACCTGAGAATGTAACTTTTAAAAAGAGTTTTGTAATTTGAAAGAAGTGAAACTAACATGGTCTTTCTAACAGATGGGAAACTTAACGAACAATCAAGGTATTTTTCAATGTATAATTTCAGTTACATCACACTGTAAACTTATGCTATAAATTCTGTGTTACGATCGAGCCCTCCACAACCACCTGATGAAGGAGCAGCGCTCCGAAAGCTAGTGCTTCCAAATAAACCTGTTGGACTATAACCTGGTGTTGTGTGATTTTTAACTCCATTTATCACTGTATCCATCAATCACTGCATCTCTCTATCATTCTATCCATCTATCACTGTATCCCCATCACTGCATCCCTCTATTACCAAATCTCTCTGTCACTGTATCCCTCTGTCACTGTATCTCTCTCTCACTGTATCCCCATCACTGTATCCCTCTGTAACTATATCTCTCTGTCACAGTATTCCCTTATCACTATATCCATCTATCACTGTATCCCTCTGTAACCGTATCTCTGTCTCACTGTATCCCCATTATTGTATCCCTCTATCACTGTATTCACTATCACAGTATCTCTCTATTATTAAATCCAATTGTTATTGTATCACCAACACTGTATTCATATATCACTATATCTCTCTATCATTGTATCCATTTATCATTATGTCCCCATCACTGTATCTATCACTATATCTCTCTATCACTGTATCCTTCGATCGCTATATCCCCATCACTGTATCTCTCAACCACTGCATGTCTCTGCCACTGTGTCACCACCACTGTATCCATACATTAATGTAACCCTCTATCACTGTATCCCTCTATCACTGTATCCCTCAATCACTATAAGCCCTAAAACTGTATCCCTCTTTCACTGCATCCCTCAATCAGTGTAACCCAATCAGTGTATCCTCCTATCAGAGTATCTCACTATTGCTGGATCCCTCAATTATGTTATCGCTATATCACTGTAACCCCATCACTGATTCCCACAGTCACTGCATTCCCCATAGCTGTATCCTTCGATCACAATGTAACTCTATCGCTGTCTCTATTACTGTATCCCCC
>NW_025146375.1:0-1309 GCF_004010195.1 Chiloscyllium plagiosum | reverse complement strand
GGACGTAGCTGCTCAACTGGGCCTGCAGCAGGTAGTGAGAGAACCAAGCCGAGGGAAAAACATACTTGATCTCATTGTTATGTATTGACCAGCTACAGATACATCTGTCCATAACAGCAGCAGTAAGAACGACCATCACACAGTCCTTTGGAGACAATGCCTTGCATTCAAGTGGAGAGTAGTCTCCACTGTGTTTACAGACGCTATCTCTTTGCTGAATGGGATATACTTCGAGCAGATGGCGGATCTCAAAACGGGGCATCTCTGAGGCACTGTGATACAACAATAGCATACTTGCACTCCAGCACAACCTGAAATCTCATGGCCTGGCATACCCCCACTTAACCATTACCATCAAGATAGTGGATCAATCCTGGTTCAGTGCAAGATGAAAGGATGCTGCCAAAAACTTCCATTTTGCTGCTCCTCAGATGCTGCCTGACCTGCTGTGCTTTTCCAGCACCACTGTAATCTTGTACTATACCTAAAAGAGCTACCAAACGAGCATTCCAAACAGCACAAGCGACAAGAAATATAACTAAGCGATCCCACAACCAATGGATTATATCTGAGCTCTGCAATTCTGTCATGAATGGTGATGGACAATTAACCAACTCATTGGAGGAAGCATCATTGAATATCCCCACCCTTACTTGATGGAGGGGCCTCACACATTCATGCAAAAGCTAGGACGACAGCATTTGCCGCAATTTTCTATCTCAGCCTTCTCCAGTGGTCCCCAACATCATAGATGCTTAACCAATCGTTTCAGTTCAAATAATATCAAGAAATGGACAAAGTGTGTAAGGGGTGTGAGCCCTGCCAACATTCGAGCTACGGTAATGATAGATCGTGCTCCAGAATTGTCCAACCACAAACCTCGTACCGCTCCAGCACTGGCATCGACAGACAATGTGGAACGCTGCCTGGGTATGTTCAATGCAGAAACACAGGAACCAGCTAACCCAGCCAATTTCCATCCATCAGTCCACACTCGATCTGTAGTAAAGTAATGGAAGATGTCGCCAACAATGCTCTCACGCAGCAGCTGCTCAGCAATAACCTGCCCAGATAATATATATCCACATGCAAGTCATTTATATAAATCATTCTCTAATGTCGCTCTGGGAAGGAATCTGCCATCCTTATCTGAGCTGGATTACATGTGACTCCTGACCTATAGCAACGTAGTAGTCTCTTAACTGCCTTCTGGATAATTAGGGATGAGCAATAATTGCTGGCCCAGCCAGTGACCTCCTCATCCTGTGAATAAATGAAAAAACAAGGTTAAGTTTTGTTCCTTCTCTAG
>NW_025146374.1:0-1309 GCF_004010195.1 Chiloscyllium plagiosum | reverse complement strand
CTCTGAGATGACATAATTGAAGTGAGTTACCGTAGCTGGATCTGAAGAAGGGCTAATGCCCGAAACGTCGATTCTCGTGTTCCCTAGATGCTGCCTGACCTGCTGCGCTTCTCCAGCAACACATTTCCATTTCCGTAGCTGGATCTCACCCATACTAATGGTGCCAAAACCAGTTGGTACCCAGTGGTTATGTGTGGACTATTGCAATGTCAATGCAGTAACAAGGATTGATGCACACCTGAATCTGCGGTTGGAAGACTGAGTTAAAAAGGTGGGACAAGCAACTTACATTTCGAAGTTGGACTTGCTCAGAGGCTACTGGCAGGTCCGTTTGTCAGAAAGAGCAAAGGCAGTTTTGGCTTTCATAATGCCAAACAGACTGTACCAGTTTAAAGTCATGTTGTTTGGTATGAAAAATGTGCCAGCCACATTTCAGAGACTACCCAATAAGGTCATGGCCAGATGCCGAGCTGTGTGATGTACATCGATGACCTGGTTATTTTTATTCACTCAGGGAAGGGACATTTACAACATTTATTGGACTTTTTCCACTGAGTTTGAAAGGCAGGCTTGGTGATAAACCTTGTTAAAACCTTGCCAAAGCCCAAGTCACCTTCCTGGGCCATACTATTGGACATGGATAAATGGCCCCACTGGATCCGAAAATGAAGGTCATTGGGGGATTTCCCATACCATCGACAAAATGAGCACTACTATTGTTCCGGGGATTGAGTAGATTTTATTGAAAGTTTGTGCTGAATTTTAGCAGTGCGGCTGCTCCACTCACTGAATTGCTGAAGAAAGACAAGAGGTTTCAGTGGACAGCGGATAGTCAGAAGATGTTTGACAGCCTGAAAGCTGTGTTAACCATTGTCCCTGTATTAGCCAAACTGGATTACGCAAAGCCTTTCAAGGTGTCTCTCGATGCAAGTGATGTGGGTGTCAGTGCTGTGCTCTTGCAGGAAGACAATGAGAAGATAGAAAGACTGAGTGGGTATTTCTCCAGGAAGTTGAGGATTCATCAACAGAAATATTCAACAGTTGAGAAGGAGACTTTGAGCTTGGTGTTGGGTGTACAACATTTCAGTCTTTATGTTACTAACAACGCAACTGAGACAACAGTACACACTGATCATAACCCATTGAAGTTTGTGGATAAATTTAAGGAAGAAAATTGCAAACTGTTTATATGGAGCTTGTTGTTACAGCCAATCAATTTGAAAATTGTGAATGTGGCAGGATGAGAAAGTGTGATTGCCAACACAATGTTGAGACCCGAAAGAGAAACAGGTATTCAGTGGTGGGAAAA
>NW_025146373.1:0-1309 GCF_004010195.1 Chiloscyllium plagiosum | reverse complement strand
TCTGTATATAGGAGTTGCCCCTGAGGTTTCTTTAAAATCTCAGCCTCACCCTAAACCTATGAGCAATCCCAGATCAAAGATCTTGTCTATTTACCCTCGCCATGCCCCACATTATTTTATACAAGGTTGTAGGGTCTCCCCTGTGGGATATCGGTAAAGCAGTGTTACTTCTGCAACCATAATTGCTTCTGCAAGGTAAATGAACTAACGCCAGTGTATAATTGTTTCAGCCAAGAGTGGAGTTAACAAGAATGAAAGCTATGTGAAAGAAATATATAATTGCTTTTGTATTAGCTAAAATGTGCATCCATTGTTTGCAGGGACATTTCATGTAAGATGTTACAGACAAACAGATAAGGTGCTGTGAGGGAGGGGGTGTGGGTTAAGCTAGATATGCTCGTACAAACAGTTATAAGCATCTGTTTCCTGCTTCTGCAAAAACAAAAAAAAAACACAATCAAGGAGTTCAGAAGGCTCAGTGTCGGCCAAAAATGGGAGGAAATGTTGCTTTCGCAAACACGGAAGCAGCTTGCAGTGAAAGGGGACATACGCTAACACTTTGTTAGCGTATGGCCGGATAAGGCAAGAAATAGACAAGAATAATGGGCGCCACCGGGAAAGAATGGAGGGACAAACCGATCTTTTGAGGGTCAGCTTGGAACATCAGGGCGGGGGAGGGGGGGGGGGGGGGGGGAGGATGTGAATGAGGGTAAGAAGCTGAATGTGCTGGAGCCAAAGTGGAGGAAGAACAGAGGATGCAAAACCCGTTTGAAGCTGCAATGAGGAATATTGCATGTGCTGTACTTGTACCTGTGGCAGTTAATGGTGGGAATCGGGTGCATTTTAAACATCAAAACAGAAAAGATATCCAGCCCTCCCCCTTCCCAATCTCTATCCTTCAGTCCCTCCTTACCCGGGTAACTAAGACACATACCTGAGTTTGCGAAGTCTGCTCCCTCCCTGCATTCACTCCAGTTGCTACAAGTGACCAAGTTCCCCTCCTCCCATCTCTGTCTCCCTCCCGGGATGAAGAGTCGTCCAGAGGGCGGGAGATTCACTTTGAAACTGACAGGGCCACTTCCGCGTTGTGGCGTCACAAAGGAACTAGGGGCGGGGCGAGGAAAAGTGACGGTACAGAGCACGGGGCGTGTCCGCCAGCGGGCCGCCTCACTGCGCATGCGCTGCCCCAGCAGCAGATGGGGAGGACAACTCACTTTCCAAAACCCCACCCTTCAGAGAATCCCCACAGTGTGGAAGCATGCCACTCGGCCTCACCGACCCTCCCAAGGGTCACCCACCCCCCCCCCCC
>NW_025146372.1:0-1309 GCF_004010195.1 Chiloscyllium plagiosum | reverse complement strand
GGAAGGAGATGAGAATTGCATGCAATATTCCAAAAGTGGCCTTACCAAAGTCAACATGACCTCCCAACACTTGTACTCAATACTCTGACCAAGAAAGGAAAGTATACCAAACACGTTCTTCACTATCCTATCTACCTGCGATCCTACTTTCAAGGAGCTATGAACCTGCACTCCAAGGTCTCTTTGTTCAGCAACACTCCCTAGGACCTTACCATTAAGTGTATAAGTTCAGCTAAGATTTGCTTTCCCAAAATGCAGCACCTCGCATTTATCTAAATTAAACCCCATCTGCCACTCCTCAGCCCATTGGCCCATCTGATCAGGATCACGTTGTAATCAGAGGTAACCTTCTTCACTGTCCACTGCACCTCCAATTTTGGTGTCATCTGCAAACTTGCTAACTTTACCTCTTATGCTCACATCCAAATCATTTATATAAATGACAAAAAGCAGTGGACACAGCAACGGTCCTTGTGGCATTGCATTGGTCATAAGCCTCCAGTCTGAAGAACTATCCTTCACCATTATCCTCTGTCTTCTACCTTTGGGCCAATTCTGTATCCAAGTGACTTGTTCTCCTGTATTCCGTGAGATCTAACCATGCCAGCAGTCTCCCATCATGGATCTTGTCGAACACCTTACTGAAATCCATATACATCATGTCCACCGCTCTGCCTCATCAATCCTCTTTGTTACTTCAAAAAATTCAATCAAGTTTGTGAGACATGATTTCCAACGCACAAATCCATGTGGATTATCCCTAATCAGACCTTGCCTTTCCAAATACATGTACATCCTATCCGTCAGGGTTCCCTCCAACAACTTGCCCACCAGTTACGTCAGGCCCACTGGTCTATAGTTCCCTGGCTTGTCCTTACTACCTTTCCTAAGGCCAACCTCCAGTCTTCCGGTACGTCACCTGTGACTATTGATGATACAAGTACCTCACTAAGCAGCCTAGCAATCACTTCCATAGCTTCCCACAGAGTTCTAGGGTACACCTGATCAGGTCCTGGGGATTTGTCCAACTTCATGTGCTTCAAGACATCCAGCACTTCCTTCTTTGTAATCTGGACATTTTTCAAGATGTCATCATCCATTTCCTCACATTCTATATCTTCCATGTCCTTTTCCACAGTAAACACTGATGCAAAGTACTTGTTTAGTATCTCCCCCATCTCCTGCGGTTCCACACAAAGGCTGCCTTTGAGGGGCCCTATTCTCTCACTAGTTTCCCTTTTGTCCTTAATGTATTTGTAAAAACCCTTTGGATTCCTCTTAACTCTATTTGCCAAAGCTATCTCATGTC
>NW_025146371.1:0-1309 GCF_004010195.1 Chiloscyllium plagiosum | reverse complement strand
CAATACCTCAGATATTTCTCCCTCAGTACCTCATATAGTGCTCCCTCAATACCTCAGAAAGTGCTCCCTCAATACCTCAGAAAGTGCTTCCTCGATACCTCAGAACTTGCTCCCTCTGTACCTCAGATAGTGCTCCCACAATACCTCCTAAAATGCCCCCTTAAAACCTCAGAAAGTGCTTCCTCAAGACCTCAGAAATTGCTTCCTCAATACCTCAGAAAATGCTCCCTTAATACCTCAGAAAGTGCTCCCTCAATACCTCAGAAATTGCTTCCTCAATACGTCAGAAAGTACTCCCTCAGTACCTCAGATTGTCCTCCCTCAATACCTCAGAAAGTGCTCCCTCAATACCTCAAAAAGTGCTTCCTCAATACTCCAGAAAGTGGACCCTCAGTACCTCAGATAGTTCTCCCTCAGTACCTCAGAAGGTGCTCCCTCAATACCTCAGAAAGTGCTCCCTCAATACCTCATAAAGCGCTTCCTCAATACAGCAGATTGTGTTCCCTCAATACCTCAGAAAGTGCTTCCTCAATACCTCAGAAAGTGCTCCCTCAATACCTCAGAACTTGCTCCCTCAGTACCTCAGATAGTGCTCCCTCAATACCTCAGAAAATGCTCCCTCAGTACCACAGAATGTGCTTCCTCAATACCTCAGAAAGTGCTCCCTCAGTACCTCAGATAGTCCTCCCTCAATACCTCAGAAAGTGCTCCCTCAATTCCTCAAAACGTGCTCCCTCAAACCTCAGATATTTGTCCCTCAATACCTCAGAAAGTGCTCACTCAATACCTCAGATAGTTCTCCCTCAGTACCTCAGATAGTTCTTCCTCATTACCTCAGAAAGTGCTCCCTCAGTACCTCAGATTGTGCTTCCTCAGTACCTCCGAAGGTGCTCCCTCAATACCTCAGATAGTGCTTCCTCAGTACCTCAGAAAGTGCTCCCTCAATACCTCAGGTAGTTCTCCCTCAATACCTCGAAAGTGCTCCCTCAATACCTCAGAGAGTGTTCCATCAGTACCTCAGAGAGTGCTCCAACAATACCTCAGAAAATGCTCCCTCAGTACCTCAGATATTCCACCTTCAATACCTCAGAAAGTGCTCCCTCAATACCTCAGACAGTGCTTCCTCAATACCTCAGAAAGTGCTTCCACAATACCTCAGAAAGTGCTCCCTCAATACCTCAGAATGTGCTCCCTCAATTCCTCAAAAAGTGCTTCCTCAAACCTCAGATATTGGTCCCTCAATACCTCAGAAACTGCTCCCTCAATACTTCAGAAAGTGGTCCCTCAGTACCTCAGAAAGTGCTCCCTC
>NW_025146370.1:0-1309 GCF_004010195.1 Chiloscyllium plagiosum | reverse complement strand
ACGTACATGGAATAGTGTAGGTTAGATGGGCTTAAGATTAGTATGACAGGTCGGTGCAACATCGAGGGCCGAAGGGCCTGTACTGTGCTGTAATGTTCTATGTTCTAATATAAGGAGCCAGTTTAGTGTGACTTTGCACTGGAAAGTGACTTAGGTTAGAGTGGTGAAAGGTAAGAGGTGTTTGCTTTTGCTGAAACAAGCACCTAATTCTTAACTAGGATTGGTGAGTATTTCTCATCTTTAATGGTAAAGTAAAGTCCTACATTTGCATTTCACTGTCATGTCATTTTTCCCTTGTTCTTAAAAATAACATGTTCTATCAAAAGACTGCTGCCATTGCAATATAAAAATGTCAGAAAACACAATGAAGTGTTCTGAATGGGGATTCTTCAAGTGGAAAGAGCAGCAATGCTAGATTGACTTATTTAATATCATGAATAAAATATGAGAGTGATTGCCGATCAGACGATGTATTGCAACTGCAGCATGTGGTGTACACCACACCAAGGTGATCCAGAGTGAATACAGCTGCAGTAAATGTTTGCAGTTTGAGAAAATTTGGATCCGAGTTGAGGAGCTGGAGTCTGAGCTACCGACTTTGGACCACACCAGGGAGGGGGGTAAGTTACCTGGGTACTTTGCTCCAGGAGCTGGTCACACCCTTCAGATTAGTTCACTCAAACTTGGATCAGAGGGTGTGACTGCAGGTGAAGCAGATATGTGGAGCTAAGGACAATTCTCTCTGCACACCAGTGTACTGTGCACATGTAAATAAAGGGTTACTTGGTGATGAGACACCAACCTCTGTGCTGTTATTTCAGCATAGTTATTGGGTAAAGGGCAGGAGATTCAGAGGGGACTTAGGAAAAAACATTTTCGCTCATAGAATGGTGGGAATCTGGAATGCAGTGCCTGGGTAAATAATGGAAGTTGAAACCTTACAGCCCTTAAAAGATATTTAGAAGAGCATTTCAAATATCATAACATTCAAGGATATTGAACAGGTACAGGAAATAAGGATTATTGCAGCTTTAGTGGTAATTTTGTCGGTGGAGACACAATGGGCCGAAGGGCCTTTTCTGTGTTGTATGACTCTCTGATGTGGACAGAGACATGGACGGGGAAATCACAGATGGAGTTTAATCTGGACAAATTTGAATTGATGCCTTTTGGAAGATCTAAATGAAGAAGGAGGTATTCAGTAAATGGTAGAACCCTTAGTAGCATCAACATACAGAGGGATTTCAGCATACAGGTCCACAGGTCCCTGACAGTGGCAACACAGGTGGATCAAGTGGTCAAGAGGGGA
>NW_025146369.1:0-1309 GCF_004010195.1 Chiloscyllium plagiosum | reverse complement strand
GGTGGCATTGTGCATATCACAGAAAAATCACCTGCGGGCACAACAGGCAAAGAGATAGTCAAGTGCAATTTGCAGCATTTACTGACAAATGAGTAATAAAGGAAGGGAAGAAGTGTTGCAAATCTGCAAAGGAATTACTGAGACCAGAACGGAAGTACTGTACTCTGGACAGATCTGGGGCCCTAACTGCAGGAGGGTTGCAGATGCAATGAATAAATTTCAGAGGAGGATCACAGAATTGATTGCAGTGATTAGAAGTTTGTCTTATGTAGATGGATTGAGCAGTTCAGGCCGAGACTCACTGGAGTTTTTAAGAATCAGAGGAGTTCTCTTTTAGGTCTGGAAGATGCTTTAGTCCGTGTTAACTTCCTCTAGGATCCGTTTCGGGGAAAATGTTGTTTGTCATTTTCATAAATGATCTGAATGAGGGCGCAGAAGAATTGATTCGTAAATATCCGGACGACATTACTTTCGGTGCATTTGTGGATAGTGTTGAAAGTTGTTTCAGGTGACAGAACGACATAGATGAGCGCAAAGCTGGGCTGAGAGGTAGCAAATGGAGTTTAGTGCAGAAAATTTCAAGCTGACTCACTTTGATCGTGAAAACAGATTATTGGGAAAATGGTAAAATGCTTGGTAGTGTAGTTGAGCAGAAAGGTCTTGATGTCCACGTGCATAGATTGCTGAAAGATGCCACCCAGGGTAATAAGTATTGTTGAGAAGGCGTACGTTATATTGGCTTTCTTTGGTAGAGGGATTTAGTTTCAGTGTCATCAGGTCATGTTACAGGTGTTCAAAAGTCTGGATCGGCTGGACTTCGAGTATTGCAGTGCACCTCAGGTCACCATATGATCGAATGATGTGGAAGCTTTGGAAAGTTTTCCGAGGAGATTTACTAGGATGTTGCCTGGTATGAAAGGAAAGTCTTATGGGGAAAGTAATACGGAGTCCAGTGCGTTTTCGTTAGAGGGAAGAAGGGAAAGCGGTGACTTAATTCAGACATAAAAGGTACTTAGAGGATTAGACAGGGTGGACCGTGAGAGCACACTTTCTCAGCTGGTTATGGATAGCACGAGGGGGCATAACATTAAATTGAGATGTGGGAGATATAGGACAGATGTCAGAAGTAGTTTTCTTACACAGAGATTAATCGGGGCTTCGAATGCCCAGCCTGCAAAAGTACTAGAGTCACCAAATGTAAGAGCTTTTAAATGGCCTTTGGATAAAAACATGGATGAAAATTGGACAGTTTATGTTGAATGGGCTTCAGATTGTCTTCCAGGTCGGCTGAACAGCGAGTGCAGAAGTG
>NW_025146368.1:0-1309 GCF_004010195.1 Chiloscyllium plagiosum | reverse complement strand
GAGTTACAGAGACAGGATACAGCACTGCATGGAATTACAGAGACTGGATGCAGCACTGCATGGAGTTATAGAGACTGGATGCAGAAGTGCATGGAGTTACACAGACTGTATACAGCATTGCACAGAGCTACACAGACTGGATGCAGTACTGCATGGAGTTACACAGACTGGACTTAGCACTGCGTGGAGTTACAGAGAGGGGATGCAGCACTGCATGGTGTTACACAGACTGGATGCAGCGCTGCATGGAGTTACACAAACTGGACACAGCACTGCATGGTGTTACAGAGACGGGATGCAGCACTGCATGGAGTTACAGAGACTGAATGCAGCACTGCATGGAGTTACACAGACTGGTTCCAGAATTGCAGTGGAGTTACACAGACTGGATGCAGCACTGCATGGAGTTACACAGACAGGATGCACAATACATGGAGTTACATAGACTGAATGCAGCACTGCATGGAGTTACACAGACTGGATGCAGCACGGCATGGCGTAACAGAGACTGGATACAGCCCTGTTTTGGAGTTACACAGACTGAATGCTGTGCTGCATGGAGTGACACAGACTCTATGCAGCACGGTACAGTCTGAATGAAGAACTGCACTGAGTTACAGAGATGGGATGCAGCACTGCATGAAGTTACAGAGGCTGGTTGCAGCACTGCATGGAGTTACAGAGACAGAATGCAGCACTGCACGGAGTTACAGAGACGGATACAGCACTGCATGGAGTTACACAGACTGAATGCAGCACTGCATGGAGTTACACAGACGGAAAGACGCACTGCATTGGAGTTACACAGACGGGATGTGGCACTGCATTGGTGTTACACAGACTGAATGCAGCACTGCATGGAGATACACAGACTGGTTCCAGAATTGCATTGGAGTTACACAGGCTAGATGCAGCACTGCATAGATTAACAGACACTGGATGCAACACTGCATTGGAGTTACAGAGACTGTATGCTGCACTGTATTGAGTTACAGACACTGGTTGCAGAACTGCATTGGAGTTTCAGAGACAGGTTGCAGCACTGTTTTGGAGGTACACAAACGGAATGCAGCACTGCATTGGAGTTACACAGACTGGATGCTGTGCTGCATGGAGTTATACAGACTGGATGCAACACTGCACTGGAGTAACAGAGACTGGATGCAGAACTGCATTGGAGTTACAGAGACTGGATGCAGCACTGCATCGAGTTACAGAGACTGGATGCAGCACTGCATTGGAGTTACGCAGACTGGATGCAGCACTGCCTTGGAGTTACACAGACTGGATGCAGCACTGCATAGAGTTA
>NW_025146367.1:0-1309 GCF_004010195.1 Chiloscyllium plagiosum | reverse complement strand
TGAGAGGGAGAAACTGAACCAAATCAGTATTATGAGGGAAATGATGTTGGGACAATGGATAGGATTGAACGTTGTGAAACACCAGGCCTTGATCATCTGCGTCCCAGACTATTTAATGTAGTGGGCTGAGCAATAGTGGATGCAGTGGTGGTCATGTTCCAAGATTCTATAAGCTCTGCAATAATTTACAGATTAGGGGCTAGCTAGTGTAAGCAATCCAATGGAAAAGGGAGGTAGGTATAAAATTGGGAACTATAGACCAGTCAGCCTGTAGGGAAAAATCAAAATGAAAGCTTCAATTGCAAAGTATTTGACAAAGCAGTATTCATTATCTGATAGAGCCAGCATGAACATAAAGAGCCAGTTCCAGTGCACACTGTTCTGTCTTCTAAGCTTGATAAACCGACTGGCCATCTTTGAGGATGTAAACATTAGAGCTGATGAGAGTGTAACAGTTACTGAGGAGAAAAACTACAACTAACTCCCTGGACACCGCAGCAAAGGCTGAAAGGTGGAGACATTCCACATTTACATTTGGTGATATTTCGGCGTGTGACTGTGTGAATGTGAATATTGTGTCAGAGAGACTGTAGGGAAAGGGCGGGCGGTTAATCTAACGTAGCTATGTTTGTGTGTCCGCTAATATTATGATATTTCCAAGTCTCTCTTATGAAACTCAAAAATATTTTCAATTCAGGTTATCCCCCTGCTCCCCTTCTAACCTCAAAAGTAGAATTGAGGGCAGTATATTTGTTGGTTTCAAGATTTCGGTCTAAAAGTAACGACAATGTCACCGTTCAGCTCAGAGAGCGCCATCAGTGCAGCAGCAAAATGCCTCTCACTCGACAACGGAGCCGTCTATTCGAGTGAAAACGTTTCGGCCGTAAAGCTTCCCGTGTCAGGGTGAGAAGCGATCGAGCCTGGCTCTCTGGAGATGCGGAATTTCAGAGGAATCGGATAGTTTAAGCCGTTAGAGAAACACAGAGAGGCAGCAGGAGCAGGGAGCTGACGGCTGGTTGTCCCTGCGCCGTCCGCTCGCTGCCTTGAAGTTGCTCAGTGCCGCCCCCAGTAGCTTCATTGCTGACCGAGTTCAGACTGACCCAGAGAGAGATTCAGGGCAGAGTTCTCAACATGAGCGACAGTGCAGCCACTGAAACGGCTCCTCCAGCCGCAGCTCCCACCAAAGCCAAGGCTCCCAAGAAGAAGGCGGCGGCTCCCAGGAAAAAAAAACACCCGGTCCCGGGTTGGGAGAGCTGATTCTGAAGGTTGTCGGGGATACAAAGAACATAGAACAATACAGCACAGAAGA
>NW_025146366.1:0-1309 GCF_004010195.1 Chiloscyllium plagiosum | reverse complement strand
ATGGAGGTGGCCTTATCCACTGTTACTGTGGCTACTTCCACCGTGCACAAACATGCAGCATTCTCGTAACGAAGCATTATAAATCGCAACAGGGCGACGGAGATCCCCATGAAGCTGTGTTAAAATGCCAGACGCTTACCCTTCTGACTTGATTACATAAAAATAGAAGGCCTGTGAGTAATCTGGGACTCCCAGAGCAGGAGTGAAGATTGGTTGTTGCTTCAGTTCAGTGAATGCCCGTTGCATTTCGGTTGTCCACTTCACTTTGACTGGTTGTTTAGGGGAGACTGCCTCCCACAGAGGTGCATCAATAGCAAAATGGACAGGAATCCAGGGTTTGCAGTAGTTTCCAGCCCCAGAAACACTTACAGCTGCCTGTTTGTGGCAGGTAGGGGAATCTGGGCAATGACAGCCAGTTGTTCCGTGGACAGTGCTCTAAGGCCATAGGAAAGATTGCATCCCAGATATTAGACATTTTGCTGACACAACTACATTTTCTTGATAGACACTCTATGCCCATCCTGTGCCAGACTGCAGAGCAAGGCCACCGGAAACTGCTTGCATGCAGTAGCGGAGGTGGAAGCCAATAGCAGGCCATTCGCAAATTGGAGGAAAATGCTGTGGCATGGTAGGTGAAGAGTGGGCAGGGTGAGCATAAGCTGTGGGGGTCTCCGAATACCCTTAGAAAAAACCGGTCTATGTATTTTGGCAGCCGCCATATGTATAAACATAAAGTTTCAGGGGCCAACGTAATGGAGAATGAGCCTGAGCAAAGGTCGATTACAAAAATATCAACTGGAGGAGGCGGGGATACTGGTCAGGATAGCATTTGTGTCCGGGACTACTGGCAAGCAGGGAACAACAATGGTATTGACAGCCCTAAGATCTTGCACAAAACACCATTTTTGTGGTTTTCCAAGCTTCGGGATAGGTAAGAAGGAAGTGTTACATGGGCTGGTTGTGGGCACGAGGATTCCTTGCTGAAAAGGTGATTCAATAACTGGTTTGATTCCCAATACTGCTGCGGGCGATACGGGTGTTGTGTTGATGGCAGGATTGCTCCCTGTCTGAGAATAACTGAATGTGTTTGGGAGGACAATAGCTGGCCTGTGTGGTTCTATTGCTGTGCCCACAGTGATTATGGGAGATCAGCTAATAACAGTTGGCTCTCGGAGGAGAGGCAGCGTCTGTGCTTTGTTTTGTAAAAGTAGCTTGTCATAATGCGGGGGAACAGCGCACACAAAACTCGCCCTGTCCAATTAGTGTAAGCTCTACAAACGGGTTTGTGTCTTGTCCAAAGTGTGTGAAA
>NW_025146365.1:0-1309 GCF_004010195.1 Chiloscyllium plagiosum | reverse complement strand
CTTCTTAGGCGGGGAATATTTTTCTTCCTCTCTATGTTGGAACATACAATAATGTCAACTGAACACCAAACTGGGCCATGTGTGCTCTCCTGGAATATTCTCTGGAAAACTTGATGATAGATTATATGCAAATGCGTCGTTCCTTTCAATCGCAAAAAAAATTGCCCACAATTTTTAATTTGATGACATGCTGACATGTGACTATGTAAGTTGTAAATATTGGTAGGTGTCTTCATAGTATGTGTGTTAATAAGAATACGTCTTTTTCTTAAAATTTATTCTCAACTTTATTCTCCCTGACAAGAGATAACTGCCATCCAGTTGATACACTTTTCAGAAAGTCATGGATGGTTCAATACTATTTCTCAGCTAAGATCGAAACTGATTATACCCCATAATCAGTAATGAGCAAAGGGAAACCTCTTTGAAAATCTTCCAAAAGAATTATATGCTTTCGTTTTAGTTTAGGGGATCAAACCTGCACATAGTGCATCAGGTGTGGTCTCAGCAATGGCCTGTACAGGTGCAGTTAAACATTCCTGCGATTAAACCTAATACCTTTTGCTAAAAACAGCATCGTTTCACTTACCTTCCAAATCACTTGCTGCATTTGCAGACTGACTTCATATTTTTTTAAAGTTTAGATTACTTACAGTGTGTAAACAGGCCCTTCAGCCCAACAAGTCCACACCGACCTAGCACACACCCATACCCCTACACCAAACACTATGGGCAATTTAGCATGGCCAATTCACCTGAGCTGCACATCTTTGGACTGTGGGAGGAAACCGGAACACCCGGAAGAAACCCATGCAGTCACTGGGAGAATGTGCAAACTGCACACAGTCAGTCGCTTCTGTCGGCAATTGAACCTGGGTCTCTAGCGCTGTGAGGCAGCAGTGCTAACCACTGTGCCACCGTGCCAACCCAACATGATTCATGTCCCAAGAACATGGAAAACGCCTGACTCAAAAAGTTCTGCATCTCTCTCCATTTAAATTATTCACCATTGTTTCATCCTTCATGCCAAAATAGACAACTTACCTGATGTTATTTCTGTTGAAGTTTTGCTCACTAACGTTCCTGCCTGTATCACATTGCAGACTCACTATCTCCATTTGACGGCATATTGAATGACCATCTTGGTGTATGAGTTAATTGAACTCCAAGCCATTCCCTCCCCTTCCTCCAGATCTTTGATACAGATTATTGGTCATTGGTGACCCCACAGTGATCTCTGAGGCACTCCATCAGTTACAGCTTTGCAGCCTGCAACTAAACATTTGTCTTTTTTCTCTATTTCCTGTTC
>NW_025146364.1:0-1309 GCF_004010195.1 Chiloscyllium plagiosum | reverse complement strand
GGGTCATAATTTGCAGCCTGTACTGGTAAATCTTTCCGTTGAATTACCTACAAGCTCGTCAGAGTACTGCGAAAGTCCAACCCCAGTCTCCCTTTGAGATCCTGACCCAGCAGATTTAAAGGACAAAATTACCAAAACAAGATGGAGAATTGGAATGTTGCCCCATTACTAGTTTTGCACAGTAGGGGTGCGGAAAATCCCTCCCACACCTCGACTCCCATTCTGTTCAGGAACCTTTCACTCTTCTTTATTTACGTCGATTGTATAAACTAGCTTAATTTAAGGACTGAGTAAGTTGCCCCTGTATTTACCAAAAAGGTAACTGATGTACATTCCACATATAACATAGAGCTAGACATCGACATAGACGAATTATTGCGATTATGAACAGACCGTCCACTTTTCGCAATCTCAGCGCTTAACATAGATGTTGGACATGTCTCAGTGCCCGTCAGATTCGTAGAAGAGATTAGTATAAGCGAGTCCTAGTTGCCAAGCAGAAGGGAAAGTGGCTTACCTGTACCTTGTGGGCTGCCCACCTCCACCTCAGCCTTTCCCTGTCAGTCACCCTGCTGTCCAGCCTCCAGGGCCGATTGAGGCTGTCTGTGTGGGCACTGTATCGCCCAGTGATACATTGCTCTGCAAACAAAGAACCCGCCAGATCTACCTCTGCCCGCGCCTCTTCCACGACCTCTTCCGCTTCATCTTCAGCGACCCCACCTCTGCCTCTCCCTCTTTTCCTGCAGCACCTCCCTCTAATGGCTGGGTGAAAATTTGCATCATAGTAAGCTGAAATTTATGTGGTTGCTGTTCCATCTTTAGTTTCCGATTATCCTTGTCTTGGATAAGCAATTTTTCAGCATGTATCGCATGTTGTTCCATCAAATTCAGCTTTCCCGTGTCCCAGGAAGTCCATGTGTCTTTTCATTCTTGTCGTTATTTTGTCCTTCATTCCATTGATGAAGCTGTTCCTCAAGTGCGATTCATACGGCGTGATTTCTGCCGCCGTTATGTCGTCGGGAGGTCTCAGTCCACTATGGGCATTATGGACTTCAGTGAGGTGTGTAAGTTACTGGGACACTGTCTCACCTTTCCGTTGTTGACACATTGCTATTTTGGTTATGTCCATTCGCACTGGGAATGCCTCACTACAGGCGGTTGCCAGTGCTGCAATGAAAGAATTAAAGTCTCCGTTCTGCTCCACTTGCGAGTTGGCTACTCTGGCATGGACACTTGCGGCTGGACAGTTATACTTAATTTTCGTGACATCGGCACCTAGTTTTCATCCTAGGAGACGTCTCATCTCATG
>NW_025146363.1:0-1309 GCF_004010195.1 Chiloscyllium plagiosum | reverse complement strand
CCAGTCTGTACCTGAGGGTTTATCCCAGTCTGTCCCCGGGGTTTGTCCCAGTCTGTACCTGGGGGGTTTATCCCAGTCTGTACCTGGGTGTTTATCACAGTCTGTACCCGGGGGTTTATCCCAGTCTATCCCCGGGGTTTGTCCCAGTCTGTACCTGGGGGTTTATCCCAGTCTGTACCCGGGGGTTTATCCCAGTCTGTACCTGGGTGTTTATCACAGTCTGTACCCGGGGGTTATCCCAGTCTGTACCCGGGTGTTTATCCCAGTCTGTACCTGGGGATTTATCCCTGTCTGTACCCGGGGTTTATCCCAGTCTGTACCTGGGGATTTATCCCTGTCTGTACCCGGGGATTTATCCCAGTCTGTTCCTTGGGGGTTGATCCCAGTCTGGACCCGGGGTTTATCCCACTCTGTCCCTGGGGGGTTATCCCAGTCTGTACCCGGGGGTTATTCCCAGTCTATCCCTGGGGGTTTATCCCAGTCTGTACCCGGTGAGTTATCCCAGTCTGTCCCTGGGGGTGTATCCCAGTCTGTACCCGGGGGTTTATCCCAGTCTGTACCTGGGGATTTATCCCAGCCTGTACCCGGGGATTTATCCCAGTCTGTACCTGGGGGTATATCCCAGTCTGTACCTGGGGATTTATCCCAGCCTGTACCCGGGGGTTTATCCCAGTCTGTACCTGGGGATTTATCCCAGCCTGTACCCGGGGATTTATCCCAGTCTGTACCTGGGGGTATATCCCAGTCTGTACCCGGGGTTTATCCCACTCTGTCCCTGGGGGTTTATCCCAGTCTGTACCCTGTGGTTTATCCCAGTCTATCTCTGGGGGTTTATCCCAGTCTGTACCCGGGGAGTTATCCCAGTCTGTCCCTGGGGGTTTATCCCAGTCTGTACCTGGGGGGTGTATCCCAGTCTGTACCTGGGGGTTTATCCCAGTCTGTACCCAGGGTTTATCCCAGTCTGCACACAGGGTTTATCCCAGTATGTACCCGGGGGTTTATCCCAGTCTGTACCGGGGGGTTTATCCCAGTCTGTACCTGGGGGTTTATCCCAGTCTGTACCCGGGGTTTATCCCAGTCTGTACTTGCGGATTTATCCCAGTCTGTCCCTGGGGGTTTATCCCAGTCTGTCCCTGGGTGTTTATCCCAGTCTGTACCCGGGGATTTATCCCAGCCTGTACCCGGGGGTTTATCACAGTCTGTCCCCGGGGTTTATCCCAGTCTGTACCTGGGGGTTTATCCCAATCTGTACCTGTGGGCTGAGACAGTGTCACCGTGTGTATTGGAGACTGAGACAGTGTCCCGGTGT
>NW_025146362.1:0-1309 GCF_004010195.1 Chiloscyllium plagiosum | reverse complement strand
CTCCAGTATTCCCAATGCTACCAGACCAGTGGGTTTCTCCAATATTCCCAATGCTACCAGACCAGAGTTTCTCCGAACTCCTCAAGCTCCCAGATCAGTGTTTCTCCAGTATTCCCAATGCTCTCAGACCACAGATTCTGCAGTATTCCCAATGCTACCAGACCAGAGTTTCTCCAGTATTCCCAATGCTACCAGACCAGGGGGTTTCTCCAATATTCCCAATGCTACCAAACCAGAGTTTCTCCAATATTCCCAGACCAGAGTTTCTCCAATACTCCCAATGCTACCTGGCCAGAGGTTCTCCAGCGTTTCCAAGGCTACCAGACCAGAGTTTCTCCAATACTCCCAATGCTACCAGACCAGAGTTTCTCCATTATTCCCAATGCTACCAGACCAGAGTTTCTCCAAACTCCCAATTCTACAAGACCAGAGTTTCTCCAGTATTCCCCATACGACCAGACCAGAGATCCTCCAATACTCCCAATGCTACCAGACCAGAGTTTCTCTAATATTCCCAATGCTACCAGACAAGAGTTTCTCCAAACTCCCAATGCTACCAGACCACAGTTTCTCCAGTATTCCCAATGCGACCAGTCCAGACTTTCTCCAATATTCCCCAAGCTACAAGACCAGAGTTTCTCCAATACTCCCAATGCTAGCAGACCAGAGTTTCTCCAGTAATCCCAATGCTGCCAGATCAGAGTTTCTCCAATATTCACAACGCTACCAGACCAGTTTCTCCAGTAATCCCAATGCTACCGGACCAGAGTTTCTCCAAACTCCCCATGCTACCAGACCACAGTTTCTCCAGCATTCACAATGCTACGAGTTTCTCCAGTATTCCCAAGCTACCAGACCACAGTTTCTCCAATATCCCCAATGCTACCAGACCAGAATTTCTCCAGTATTCCCAAAGCGACCATACCAGAATTTCTCCAAACTCCTAATGCTACCAGACTAGAGTTTCTCCAGTATTCCCAATGCTACCAGACCAGAGTATCGCCAGTACTCCCCATGATACCAGACCAGAGTTTCTTCAGTATTCCCAATGCTGCCAGACCAAAGTTTCTCCAATATTCCCAATGCTACCCGACCAATTTCTCCAGTATTCCCAAGGCTATCAGACCAGAGTTTCTCCAGTATTCCCAGTGTTACGAGTTTGTCCAGTATTCCCAATGCGACCCGACCAGTGTTTCTCCAGTATTCCCAATGCTCCCAGACCAGAGATTCTACAGTATTCCCAATGCTACCAAACCAAAGGTTCTCCAGTATTCCCCATGCTACCAGACCAGAGTTTCTCCAAACCCCC
>NW_025146361.1:0-1309 GCF_004010195.1 Chiloscyllium plagiosum | reverse complement strand
GCAACAATGGAGAGAATCAGCATTTCTGATACAAACATCATACTTGGTAAACTTCGGAATTGTTTGAAGTTGTTTCTTACAGCATAGATAATGGGGAAACAGTAGAAGTCGTATAGACTGGAATTTCGGAAGGGTTTCTATACGAACTCAGTGAGTTCGTAAATGCAATGAATGTGAAGGAGATTTGGAGGAATATATGTAAGTGGAAAGTTAAAGTTTGGTTCGCCTTCATTTAAGAGATTCAGAACATTGATGTAAAGACATGTTGAAGCAGTTTCACAGCGTGTTGATGGGACTGTATCTGGAGTATTGTGCACAGTTTTGGTGACCGAATCTCAGAAAGAATATACTGAACACAGAGGATGTGCAATGGACATTCTCCACATTAATCCCTCAGATGGTGAGATTGCCTGATGAGGAAACTCGGTCTGTGTTCTCTAGAGCTTCAAAGAATGAGAGGTGGGTCTCAGTGAAATTTAGAAAATTCACAAAACATATGACAACTTGGAAATTAACAGAACGCTTCCCTCACTGCCTATTCCACATTTAAGGCAAATAATGACAGGATCTGGGACAGGCCAGTTAAGGCTGCAGTAAGGAGGAAATTCATCACTTGGAGGAGACTGACTAACACAGAGGCATGGAAACCTACTGGCAGGCAAGATTAGGGAGAATCTCCAGATATTCTCCAAGTGTATCCAGTAGAACAGAATAACCAGGGAACAGGTAGGACACATTAGTGACTTGCCAAGTTGCATCCAAATCAACTTTAGTGGTAGGAGACAGAGGGTGGTGGTAGAAGGCTGTTTGTGTGATTGGAGGCTAGTGTCTAATGGTGTAACACAGGGATCAGTGCTGCGTCTCTTATTAATTCTGATTCGGAGGTGTTGGTGTTGGACTGGGTGGACAAAGCTAAAAATTGCATAACACCAGGTTATAGTCCAAAAGGTTTACTCGGCGGCATTAGCTTTCGAAGCGCTTCATCAAAGTGCACAACCACCTGATGAAGACGCAGCGCTTCGAAAGCTCGTTATGGGATCCACATTACAGGAAGGGTGTGATTGTACTGGAGGGGATGCAGAGGAGATTCACCAGGGATGGAGTATATCAGCTATGGAGAGAGGCTGGGTAAGCTCAGGTTGTTTACTTTGGAGCAGAGAAGGCTGAGGGGTCCGTGAATCAGAAGGATAAGATTACGAGGGACAAGGACAGTGTGGATAGACAGCAGCTGTTCCTTTTAGTCAAATGGCCCCACTTTTAAAGTGAAGGATTTGAGGTTACTCTAGTGATGGAGAGGGATAAGTGTGCA
>NW_025146360.1:0-1309 GCF_004010195.1 Chiloscyllium plagiosum | reverse complement strand
GTTACAGGGTCACCGATTCCTTTTGCAGCCACACTCCTCCACTGGTTACACCAAATTTCAAAGTTTAATGATAAGGCCAATAATATTAGTGTCAGCCTGGCTCATCTTCGACAAAAATGTCACAAACACACAAACGTGCAGTTGCAAGCACACATGAACACACACATTTTAAGACAAAACAGAAAAAATGAAAACTTTCCAGAGTTTCATAATGGCTGAACTCGGAACAAATGGAAAGATGACAGAATGTCCCAAATGTTATTCTGTCCTCTGAAGTTCTTCCGCTCACACAAGCTGCTGGTAATGGGATATCTCCCCGGAACAGATGGATTTGGTTCAATTCACTTTGCTTCAGATAGTGGAAAGATGCCAAAGAATCTTTCATCAGGAAACTCCCACGATTGGTAAAGATGACGCAGGATTTTTTTCTCTTGTCAGGCAGAACTAAATGAGAGGGGGGGGGGGGGGGGGCACTACGCTGCTGCCTCTGAGGCAGGTAACATTTTTCTCCCTCCCTGTGCTAAAGTATGCAATAATGCCAACTGAACACCAAAAAGGACGATGTATGATTTCCTTGAACATTCTCTGGAATGGATGATAAGGTGCTATACACAAATGCATCATTACCACAGTTATACATTGTGCCTTTCCTTAGCAACAACAAAAAGCAAAATCCCAGCTGTATAATTTGATGGCATGTTTACATGTGTCTGCATAATTTTAAGAAATCGGTTGATGTCTTCATTATATCTGCGTTTAAATCATTGTTAGGACAGAGTGTGAAGCCCTTCGTTGTGGTTCTGTTCGCCGAGCTGGGAATTTGTGTTGCAGACGTTTCGTCCCCTGTCTAGGTGACATCCTCAGTGCTTGGGAGCCTCCTGTGAAGCTCTTCTGTGATGTTTCTTCCGGCATTTATAATGGTTTGTCTCTGCTGCTTCCGGTTGTCAGTTCCAGCTGTCCACTGCAGTGGCCGGTGTATTGGGTCCAGGTCAATGTGCTTATTGATTGAATCTGTGAGTGAGTGCCATGCCTCTAGGAATTCCCTGGTTGTTCTCTGTTCGGCTCGGCGAACAGAATCATAACAACGAGCACCCGAGCTACAAATATTCTCGCAAACTTTGAAGCCCTGCTGCCAATTGAAACCAGACACACAGAAACAAAATTACCTCGCCTCATCGTCTATAAAAGTGTGAGTGACAAAGAACGACGAAATCCCACTATTTATAGAAAACAATAACAGTTTATTCTTTAACTCGAAGAAAAAAAAAGAACGTATATTT
Source organism: Chiloscyllium plagiosum (assembly GCF_004010195.1). Lineage (NCBI taxonomy): Eukaryota > Metazoa > Chordata > Chondrichthyes > Orectolobiformes > Hemiscylliidae > Chiloscyllium > Chiloscyllium plagiosum. The sequence goes on along the minus strand of NW_025146360.1, from coordinate 29 downwards.
TCCTATGAATCTCCCTCTGTCGGTTTTCC
>NW_025146359.1:0-1309 GCF_004010195.1 Chiloscyllium plagiosum | reverse complement strand
GAAGTGTTACCCTTTGAAATGAAGAATGCACCCACCACAATCCAAATAAAACCTGAACATCGTTGTCGCTGGATTAACGATCTGTGGCGATATTTATTGAGTCCTGAGAAGATCATATGATAAAGTAGGAAGAGCTATTTTACCGTTTTAGATAAACAAGACTGGTAATAAACCTGAAGAAACCTGAACTCGTGAAAGCAGAGATGAGGTTTTTGGGACATTACATCGGTCATGGAAGGTTGACCCCAAGGAATTCAAAGACGAATGCCTTCCAGCAATTCCCTCGAACAACTTCGAAGAAAGAGATACTCTGATGTTCGGGACTAAGCGGATTCTATCGGAAGTTTGTTGCAAACTTCAGCGGCGTAGTGGCACTGTTAAAAGATTAATTTGAATGAATAATCTCAGGAGGCATTTGACAATTTACAGGCAATATTAATCACTGCCCCCGATTCAGATACACCAAACATTCTGGACTCCTTCAAACTTGCCAGTGATGCTCGTGACGTGACAGTCGGAACTGTACTGCCACAGGAAGATTATGATGGAATTGAACTTCACGTTGGTGACCTTTCACAGGAACTCAACACCCACCAGATAAATTGTTTTGTTTAAGTCACAAACAATGTCTCGGGAACAGTGGTGCACTCGGATCACAAAGCACTTACATTCCTTAAAGTCAATAATGTGAGACTATTTCTTTGGAAAAATATGACAAACAATTTTAATTTACAAATCGTACATGTCATAAGTATGTAATCGCAGACGCAGGACAAAGTATAGATGATTTTGTTTTTATCTATCCAAGGTTTTATATGTATGTGGGAACAGATTAACATGAATTTAGATTGTAATCTTATGTATTCCATGATAATGTGGTTCAGAAATATAAAATAGAATCCATCTCTTCATTACAATGAGTCATTATTTTCCTAAAGAGGAGGTGTTATGAAGTTGCATTTGTCTACTCTACTCTTAAGAAAGGTAGAAAGCGAGCATGTGTTGAAAAAAAAAAGAATTAACATTTGGGTGTGAAACAAATACCTGAGTTGAGTTGCTACTGGACACAACAAAGTCGAATTCGACCAATCAGTATAAACTACGCACTAATATATCAAAATTCAATCGAATTTGAATTTTACTGCTTTGACATCAAACAATGAGACGATCCGATTTTTTGGGGTCTAAACATTGGGCATTTTGAACATTTAGCCAGAGTGGCAAAGAGCACCAAAAAAGAGACAGCCTGCAGAGACGCACTCTGAAATGTTCATTTTCATGTGAAGTTTGTGCAGCAGAAGACTCAAGA
>NW_025146358.1:0-1309 GCF_004010195.1 Chiloscyllium plagiosum | reverse complement strand
TTCAAAATGATGATGGCTGATTATCCAACTCAGTGCTCTGTTCCATCATTCTTTGATCCCTTTAGTCCGAAAAAAAATCTATTATGTTTTGCACTCAATCAATTTCTACGACAGTGAATTCCAAAGAGTCACCAATGTCAGGGTGTAGAAAAGTTTCCTCGTCTCAGTCCAAAATGCCCGGGCCAGTCTCCTTAGACCGTGAGCCCTGGTTCGGGACTCCCCAGCCGTGGAGAACATCCTTACTGGTTATTTGGACATAAACACTGGCTTGTGCTGCATCTTGTGATCTTCGCCTGGGTCATGTATGGGGAGGGTTGTTCTCTGTATTGACACACTTTGACAGTGCAAGTTAACCTCTTGCTGATAGCAAGCTGGAAGCAAGGTAGCCATTTGTTGCTAAAAACGAGATAGGACTGAGGGCTCACTGCCCATATTCAAAAGGGAAGAATGACCTACTGAGGAGAGATATTACAGAACTTTTTGTAGCTTTAACGGTGGACACTGACAGAAATTACTGATTCCCGTAGAACACACTGGAAATCAGCAAAGGTGACCCAAAGTGCTGATTCCTAATTACACATGTTGCACTTTCCAAATGACAACAGCCCATTGGTTGAGAGGTTTTCCTTTTTTTAAAATTAAAATGTTCAGCGATGTATGACACACCTCTGAAGTAGGTGGGACAGGAATCCAAGTCTACTAAATCTAATTTAGGAACTTAAGCCTACTGACCAAGGGTAGGGAGACTATCATTCTATCATCAGAGGTCTGTTTTGCATCTCATCCAGAATTGATGCAATTGCCCTTAATTGCTTCATTAATCCCTGGGGATGTAAATAATAAGCCACTTGTCAGAGCATTGTGTGTTGCTCAGGTGCAACTGAGTATAATGCTGATCGTTGAGTCGGAGGGTTCAAGACCGACCCTCGGAGTTAGAATACACTAATTGATACTGCCACGGCAGTGCAATCCTGAGATAATCCTGCACATCAGACGTGTATGAGGCATTAAACCAAAGCAACTCTGCCCTCTAAAGGGACCCTTATTATTTTGAATTAAAGTGAGATTATATCTGGTGTCCCGGCCAATATTTATCTCTCAATCCCGATGAGCAGACCATCTGGTCATCATCTCCTTTCTTCTTTTCTCACGGTACACAAATTAGATATTACATTTCTGACATGTGACTACATGATCAAAAGTACTTCGGTTGTTGCATAGAACATCTCTGATTGAAAATTGGCTTTGTCAGAACCTGCATGTATTATTACTCAACATGGCCGTTCATTTTTCACTCTCTTGACCCTCT
>NW_025146357.1:0-1309 GCF_004010195.1 Chiloscyllium plagiosum | reverse complement strand
AAACCCGGGTCTCTGGCGCTGTGAGGCAGCAGTACTAACCACCGTGCCACCGTGCTGCCCACCATGTATCATAAGAGCCCAAGAACAGGATGTGGGGGGTCTGGCAAACATCACGAGATGATGGGAGGATCTAACATTGACCAACTTTTCCATATGCACCAGGTTTAGTCTGAACCTGGCTGTAGGTTTGCTCACTGAGTTAGAAGGTTTGTTTTCAGACGTTTTGTCACCATGCTAGGTCACCATGCATTCGAGCTGGATGTATCATGGCTTGCTCTGCCCAGGACTGTCAGAAACTACGGAGAGTCGTGAACACAGCCTAGACCCTCATGCAAGCCAATGTCCATTCATTGACTCCATTTACACTTCTCATGGAGAGGCAGCCAACATCATCAACGACACCTCCCACCCCAGTTATTGTCTCTTCCAACCTCTTCCGTCAGACACAAGATACACATGGCCATCAGGTTCAAGAACTACTTCGTCCCCTCATTTCTGAATGAATCTGTCTAACTTCAAATTTAATGTTGATCTTGCTTCTTGTGCACCTTCTTTGCATTCGTAACTGTGTATCCCTTGTTCTGTACAATCACCCTTTGATCTTTGTACGATATAATCTGCCTGTACTGCACGCAAAGCAAAACATTTCACTGTACTCAGGTACATGTGATAATAATAAATCAAATAAATTATAGTCGATGACTGATCAGGTGTTTACAGGATTGGAGGGTTTTCAAGCGATATGGCTAACACTGACATCAATGTTGCATGTAATCATTGTAAGGTGTAATGTATAAATATACTCTGCCTGACTGGGAGAGTCAGAGTATCCAAGAGACCTCTCCCATGCTAATTGGCAAGGAGCTCCAAATAAAGATCTATTTGTGCTGCTGAACATGGGACCCAAGACTCCTCTTTAAGATCTCTCTCCAACACCATCCTTTCCCAAAAGTAAGCCCTTGAGTTCTCAGCTTGTTGGAATTTGCTTTTGAGGTAGAATGTTAGCCTGATTTAGTCTGAACCTGGCTGTAGGTTTGCTCACTGAGTTAGAAGGTTCATTTTCAGACGTTTTGTCACCATGCTAGGTAACATCATCAGTGAACCATTGAATGAAGCCCTGGTGGCATGGCCTGCTTTCTATTTATGTGTTTATGTTTCCTTGGGTTGGTGATGTCATTCCCTGTGATGATGTCATTTCCTGTTCTTTTTCTCAGGGGATGGTAAATGAGATCCAAGTCAATTTGTTGATAGAGTTCCAGGATAAAGGACCTGACACCCAGCATGAGCAAAACCAATGTAGTATACAAAA
>NW_025146356.1:0-1309 GCF_004010195.1 Chiloscyllium plagiosum | reverse complement strand
ATTCCGAGGGGTCTCAGTAGTCTGGCTGTCATTCCTGAAACTTCTTTGATATATGGTAATTTGGTTCGGGTTTCTGGCTGTGTTTTGTCTGCTTGTCGTGGTTTGTTCTTGAGGAATCTGCGCACTGTGTTTTTTTGATTATCCGTTCTTCTTGAATACGTCGTATAGATGGCTCTCCTCTGTTTTTCGAAGTTCGTTTGTGCTACAGTGTGTGGTGGCTCGTTGGAATAGTGTTCTGATACAGCTTCCTTTGTGTGAGTTGGGATGGTTGCTGGTGTAGTTAAGTATTTGGTCAGTGTTTGTCAGTTTTCTGCATACGCAGGTTTGTAATTCCCCCTTGTCCTTTCTTTCTAATGTGATGTCCAGAAATGGGAAAGGAGCACAAAGGTACACGGAGTACTCCAGGTGTGGTCTCACCAAGGCTCTTCCAGAAATGTTTCCCTGCTCCTGTACTCGAATCCTCTCACTATGTAGCTCACATCTCATTCACATTCTCTATTGCTTCCCAATCCGGCCTGCTTCTGAATGGAGGGAGTCACAGAGAAATACAGGATAAAATGGAGTCAGGGTCTCTTGTGTAAAGCTACTGAACACAATGTCCTCATCATATCCATACTGATCATGAAGCACACATGCCTGGTATGAACACCAAAACACTTCTTCAAGGCTGCAATGTTTCCTGCATCTGTCACCATTTCAGATGCTGCCAGACCTGCTGAGGATCTCCAGCACTTTTTGTTTTTATTACAGATGTTCACCATTTTGCTGAAGCAGTTCGAGTCAGAGACTTATACAGCACGGAAACAGACCGTTCAGTCCAACTCGTCCATATCGATCAGATATCCTAAACTGATCCAGTCCCATTTGGGAGAGTTGCCGAATATCACTCTGAACACACTCTATTCATGTACCCCTCATGACGCCTTTTAAATGTTGTAATTAGACCTGCGTCCATCATTCCTATGGCAACTTATTCCATACACCCACCAACATCTGAGTAAATCGTTTGCCCCTTAGTTCCCTTTGAAATCTTTTCACTCTCTCCTTAAACCCAATGCCCTGTCATTTTGAACTCCCCGACACTGGATGAAACAAAGACCTTGGGTATTCACCCTATCAAGCTCCTCTACAAGATAACCCCTCAGTCTCTGACGCTCCAGGGGAAAAGCCCCAGCCTATTGAACTTCTCCCCTTAACTCCACAGTCCTAATAATAATTGTGTAGTTATTTTCTGAAACCGTTCATGTTTAGCAAAACAGAGTCGTAGAAATGTACGGAATAGAAACAAACCCTTTTGTCCTACTTGTCA
>NW_025146355.1:0-1309 GCF_004010195.1 Chiloscyllium plagiosum | reverse complement strand
TTAATTTTAGGATTCTATCTTTAAATTAATAACCTTTGACAATATGTTCTGATTCCTTTTATGTGTGTGAATATGGTTGTAATTCCATTAGCCTTTCAGGACTGAACACATCTGCCTGACCGACTGAATGTTCAGGTTTTGTTTCCTGCACCGTATCATCAAACAGGGTGTCAGTTAACTGGACATCAACTCCTTCGTCTTTTTCTTTCGTTTTTCCTTCCTGCTGTAACTTATGACAGTGGGATCTTGTTACTGCACAGTCTGGAAACATTCCTCGGTATTTTTCTTTTAATTCCTCAGTTCCCGCGTCTTCCATTGGCTTCTCCACCACAAGGGGTGACTATCCCACCTTGGATCCTGCTAAATCGTTCCAAAGAACAAACTGTATTCCTGGAACTGGCACTCGAACACTCACTCTCATTGTTACTAACCCAAACTTGATTTGGTACTTCAACCTGATGTTACACAAGGGAATGCTTAATTTCTGTCCCCATTCCACAGATTATCACGCTCTTGAGTATCATGTCAGGAAGAGTGAAAATACTTCTATCACTTACAATTCGAGGCTGAGAAGAAGTGAGGACTGCAGATTCTGGAGATCCGAGTTGAAAAGTGTGGGACTGGAAAAGCAGGTCAGGCAGCATCCGAGAGATAGGAGAGTTGACGTTTCAGGCACAAGTTCTTCATCGGGAAAGTGGAGGCAAGGGAGAGGAATGGGGACTATTAAATAAATAGGAGGGTGAGGGTGGAGCTGGGTGGAAGGTAGCTTGGAAGGCGACAGGTAGATACAAGTGGGGGGTGATGGTGATAGGTAGGAGAGGAGAGTGAAGTGGATAGGTGGTAGTACAGCTAGAAACCTCAAAATATACAGCATTAACATCGACTTCACCAATCTCCAAATCTCCCCTCCCCAACCTCAACCTTTCAAAGTAGCACAGCCCTCTTGAACTGTCTTAATTGTCCATCTTCCCACCTATCCATTCCCCTCCGACAGATCGCTGTCACTCCCACCTGCAACTTTCCATTGCCTTCCCAGTGACCCTCCCACCAGCCCAGCTCCTACCCTCCTATTTATCTTTCAGCCCCCTTGTCACCAAGCCATATTGCTGACGATGGGTTTATACCTGATATGTCAATTGTCCTACTCTTCGGATTCTGCCTGAATTATTGTGCTTTTCCTCCGCCTCACTTCTCAATTAGTCGAGACTGAGTAGATCCCATAGGTCGCAAATTGTAACCTCCTGTCCTCCCCACTCCCCCTCCGCTCTTTCTGAGCAAACTTTACCACAGAGGCGAATTCTTTATAGAG
>NW_025146354.1:0-1309 GCF_004010195.1 Chiloscyllium plagiosum | reverse complement strand
CTGGGCCACTTGCTACAGGGGGAGTAAGATTCTGAGCACTGGGCCACTTGCTACAGGGGGAGTAAGATTCTGCGCACTGGGGTACTGGCTACAGGATGGGTAAGATGCTGTGCACTGGGCCACTTGCTACAGGGGGAGTAAGATTCTGCGCACTGGGCCACTTGCTACAGGGGGAGTAAGATTCTATTCACTGGGCTACTGGCTACAGAGGGAGTAAGATTCTGTGCACTGGGCTACTGGCTAGAGTGGCAGTAAGATTCTGCGCACTGGGCTACTGGCTACAGGGGGAGTAAGATTCTGTGCACTGGGCCACTTGCTACAGGGGGAGTAAGATTCTGCGCACTGGGCTACTTGCTACAGTGGGAGTATGATTCTGTGCACTGGGCCACTTGCTACGGGGGGAGTAAGATTCTGCGCACTGGGCCACTTGCTACAGGGGGAGTAAAATTCTGTGCACTGGGCTACTCGCTACAGGGGGAGTAAGATTGTATGCACTGGGCATCTTTCTACAGGGTGAGTAAGATTCAGTGCACTGGGCCACTTGCTACAGGAGGAGTAAGATTCTGCGCACTGGGCTACTGGCTAGAGTAGCAGTAAGATTCTGTGCACTGGGCTACTGGCTACAGGGGTAGAACGATTCTGTGCCCTGGGCGACTGGCTACAGTGGGAGTAAGATTCTGTGCACTGGGCTACTGGCTACAGGGGGAATAAGATTCTGTGCACTGGGCCACTTGCTTCAGGGGAAGTAAGTTTCAGCACACTGGGCTACTGGCTACAGGGGGAGTAAAATTCTGTGCACTGGGCCACTTGCTACAGGGGGAGTAAGATTCTGTGCATTGGGCCACTTGCTACAGGGGGAGTAAGTTTCTGTGCACTGGGCCACTTGCTTCAGGGGAAGTAAGTTTCAGCACACTGGGCTACTGGCTACAGGGGGAGTAAAATTCTGTGCACTGGGCCACTTGCTACAAGGGGAGTAAGATTCTGTGCACTGGGCCACTTGCTACAGGGGGAGTAAGATTCTGCGCACTGGGCTACTGGCTAGAGTGGCAGTAAGATTCTGTGCACTGGGCTACTGGCTACAGGGGGAGTAAGATTCTGCACACTGGGCCACTTGCTACAGGGGGAGTAAGATTCTGCACACTGGGCCACCTGCTACATGGGGAGGAAGAATCTGTGCACTGGGCCACTGGCTACAGTCGGTGTAAGATACTGTGCACTGGGCCACTTGCTACCGGGTGAGTAAGATTCTGCACACTGGGCTACTGGCTACAGGGGAACTAAGATTCTGTTCACTGGGCTACTGGCTACA
>NW_025146353.1:0-1309 GCF_004010195.1 Chiloscyllium plagiosum | reverse complement strand
ATCTGAGGAGCAGGAAAATTGATGTTTTGGGCATTAGCCCTTCATCAGGAATTCCTGATGAAGGCCTTATGCCCGAAACATCGATTCTCCTGCTCCTCAGGTGCTGTGTGTTTCCAGCACCATACTCGCGACTCTGAACATTAGCAGTATTTGCAATGTTCAATTGTTCTGTATTTGATTATGGGTCTGGTGAGCAAGCAATGTGCTGAATTGATTGTGTCTGGGTATGGATTCAGAACAAAGTAAATAGACACCGACTAGAAGCTGACCTGTAAACATGATTGCAACCTCTTGTGATCACAGAGTTGTTTTAAAAGTCATGTAAATAAACCTGTTGCACATGAGAAAACTGGTATCATCTCTGAAATAGGCTGCAAAGTATAAATCATACAGCAATGCCTGGGTTTCGAGGCTGGTTGCTGCTCACTGGAACAGCTGCAGAGCTGGCTGCTACAGGCTAAATCATAACTTTTTGAAAGGGATCAAAAATGAATATAGAGCACAGATTTTGAAGAAGAACAGGGAGATTACTTGGAGACAATAAAACAAAGAAATGGGGGGTGTTAAAGATCTGAAACAAAAGCAGAAACTCAGTAGCAGCATCTGTGGAGAGAAAGCAGAGTCAATGTTTCCGGTCCAGTGACCCTCCTTCAGAACAGAGTAATTGCAGAGAATTTTTAAAGAGCTGGCATAAGCATGATGGGCTGAATAACCTGCACTGATGAACATTACGAGAAAATCAACAACACCACTTGTCCCAGATGCTGCCCTTAAGTAACAAGAATACAAACTATAACACATTGAATTGTTGGGACAGACTATTCACAGTCCCCAGCTCCACATTCCCCCAGTAATAGACATTCCACACTTCAACTGGACAGTGCTCAACATGCCACAGTTTGACCCAGTCTTGTTGCCTGCCCAGTCACCTCCATTCAAAAAGTAACTGTGGGTGGGTGAGTGAGTGAGAGGTAAGTGATTGAGTCAGTGAGTGACTGACTGAATGGATGAATGAATGAATGAGTGAGCGAGTGAGTCAGTGCATGAGTGTGAGTGAGTGAATGAGGGAGAGTCTGATTGTGTGAGTGAGTGTGGGTGAGAGAGTGATGAGTGAGTGGATGGATGAGTGCATGAGTGAGTGAGTGATGAGAGTGCATGTGTGAGTGAGTGAGTGACTGATTGAGTGGATCAGTGGGTGATGAGTGAGTGTTAATAAGTGATGAGTGAGTGAGTGAATGAGTGAGTGACGAGTGAGTGAATGAGTGAGTGAGTGATGCGTGAGTGAGTGAGTGGATGAGTGAGTGAGTGG
>NW_025146352.1:0-1309 GCF_004010195.1 Chiloscyllium plagiosum | reverse complement strand
CCCAGAAAATAACACTGTCTTATTCCTCTACAAATACAGCCCCAGGTTAAATTAATAGCTATGGCTTATATTTTAAGTTTAATCAAGAGACCGGTCTCCAAAAACATATAATCAAGAAAGAATCCACTATACTCACTACTGCAGCCTTTCTCTTGGACAGACCTAAAAACAACAAATAACTTATCTGATTCTGTGCTGTGAACTTCGCCCAACAGTTCCTCCAAGATTAGTCGTGAATTTCACTGTTTGTTAATTTTCCCAGATGCACTCTGATGTCCAGCGATACACGAATTCAAACAGCAAAGGCGGTAACTGTGCAGGTTCTCTCTCTCTCCTGCACTGTCCTCACCATGTGCTTCCTTTGTCTGCTCTTCTCCCTTTTAAACTGCTGTTGTTTTGATTTTTTTTTCCCCAGAGTTCCAAAACAATGCAACAGCATATAAAACAGTAATTGCTGCTCCTGGAATTCGAGGAATTCACCTCCAACACCTAAAATACTTCAAAAAAAAAGGAGCAACTCTTACAGCCAGAAATTTTTCCCATCCTCCATCTTGGAGTACTTAAATCCTCCCTTTAGAATATTATTTAGAATAAATGGGAAATACCACCCCAGATGTTTAGTTTTATTCTAAAGTGGTAATTGAAAATATCTCACTATCTGTTGATTTATGTACAATTAATTTTGCCCTAAAATCATGTATCAAACTGACGAGAGGATTCCTTAATTTAATCTCGAGGACAAGTGATAAAAGTGTTAATTAATAGTAACAAAATTAAAATGTAAAGGAAGACGCTCAAGAACAATAGTTTTTTTTTGTTTCCATTGTTCGTTCCCATTTGATTAATAAATCACTGCAGGTTCTGCTGCACGTGATATATGAGGCAGTTAGTACTACATTGGTAATAAAACTGATGCTGTTCAAACAGCCTTTTCCAGGAAGTCTCACAAACTCAGTAAACTACAAAACCTGGTGAGCATGTTTTAAAAGCTGTGAAAATGCATCACAGTTAAATTAAAGATGACTTCAGTCTAGATGGGGAAATTATTCATTCTTGCTGAAATCCACATAGAGGCTGGCATTTCACTGTCCCTGAAAATTTATATGCTTTGCATATAGCCAGTTTTTGGATTGCCAAGGGAGGTGACAGACTTGTCTTAACATGTTAAAATAGATTACATTTCTTAATTTCTGGATACCAGGACATTACACAAACAGATCATAATACAATAGGATTACACATACACATGTACTATACACAAGCATGTTGGATACAAACTTCAAACTGGTCACAGTATTCTGGGACAATG
>NW_025146351.1:0-1309 GCF_004010195.1 Chiloscyllium plagiosum | reverse complement strand
TGATCTGTTGAATCTGATTTGGGCCCACAGGGTGATATGCGTCAGTAATGCAGGAGGGAGGATGAAGCAGGTGACACCACAAGCTTTCTCAAGCAGTTGGATTTGCACTTGGCAATGGAGAATCAATGGACCAGTTCTCTATTGTGTGATTCTATGTGGTGGCAGCTATGAAAGTTCTGATATATTCTGAAGCTCTCATCAATGACATTTGTTGGGAGGGCTTCCTAGCTTCAGTCTTGCTGGTAGTGGGCTAAACACGCTACACACTTTCTCCTAAAAAAAAAGCCTCTGCCTTAATGTATGCAATGAACATTCCCATATTACTATCAGGGAAGAATGTTCAACAAACACACTCTCCCAGGAGAGGGTTAAAAAATTCACAATTCTCTTGACCGGAATTTCTTCAGTACTTCAGTACATCCATCCCTCTTCTCACACAATTTGAAACATTCTTTCAGTAACGAAAAACGACTGCTCAGAAAATTTTTCGTTTAAACAAGACGACATTGTCTTGTTCGCCTAAAGTCCAATTTGTCCATGGCTAGTCTGGTCAAGATTTCTTCCTGAAATAAACGTTCTGATTGTTTATCTGGAGTACTTCCAATATCATTTTGCCCACAGCGTTTTCGATGTGGTCTCATCATTACCCTGTAAAGTGTTGAAATGCCTCCCAACTTCTGAAAGGATTCTTTTTCAAAAAGTTACTACATTTATATTTGCTCGCTGAAAGCATGATGTGAATGTATAGGTTTTTTGTAATCAAGGTGCGCGATTTCTCTCTGCCTCAGTTTGTAATCTCTCCTTTGAAATATCACTCTGCATTTCTATTCAACTCCCCAATGTGTTTACATAGATACTTTTCCCTACCATGCTACATATTCTAAAAGTTGTCCGTTTATTTGGCCCACGTTAATACTCTTCACGTCTTACTTCTCCACCCTTTACAACGTTTACATTATTCCATGAAACAATCAGAGTATTTTGCAAAGATAAAGATGGCCAAATTCATTCGAATGTGGTCACAATGTACCCTTTTTTAGGGCATGCACAAACTATCAAGTTGTGACAATGATGTACTGTTTTTCAGTCCCGTCATCCAGTTCCCATCCTCAGTTGAAGAAAAACAGTTTTCAAGATTTTGGAGAATGATCACCTCTCATTACTTCTGATCAAAATTGTTGTTTACACTTAAGTTATGAACTGGACATCGAGTCAGTGTCACACGGCAGGGAAACAGACCCTTCGGTACATCCAGTCCCTGCTCACCTTAACTCCATACAAAAGTAGTCCCACTTACCTCCTCATGGTC
>NW_025146350.1:0-1309 GCF_004010195.1 Chiloscyllium plagiosum | reverse complement strand
TACAGTGAATGGAACAGTACAGCACAGAAATGGACCCGTCGGCCCACAGTGAATAGAACAGTACAGCACAGAAATGGGCCCATCGGTCCTCAGTGAATGGAACAGTACAGCACAGTAACAGGCCCGCCGGCCCACAGTGAATTGAACAGTACAGCACAGAAACGAGCCCGCCGGACCACAGTGAATTGAACAGTACAGCACAGAAATGGGCCCGTCGGTCCACAGTGAATAGAACAGTACAGCACAGAAATGGGCCCATCGGTCCACAGTGAATTGAACAGTACAGCAGAGAAACAGGCCCATCGGCCCACAGTGAATGGAACAGTACAGCTCAGAAATGGGCCTGTTGGCTCTCAGTGAATTAAACAGTAAAGCACTGAAACTGGCCCGTCGGCCCACAGTGAATGGAACAGTACAGCACAGAAACAAGCCCGTCGGTCCACAATGAATAAAACACTACAGCACAGAAACAGGCCTGTTGGCCCACAGTAAATTGAACAGTACAGCACAGAAACGGGCCCGTCGGCCACAGTGAATGGAACAGTACAGCACAAAAACGGGCCCGTCGGCCCACATCGAATGGAACAGTACAGCATAGAAACGGGCCCGTCGGCCTACAGTGAATGGAACAGTACAGCACAAAAACGGGCCCGTCGGCCCACATCGAATGGAACAGTACAGCATAGAAACGGGCCCGTCGGCCTACAGTGAATGGAACAGTACAGCACAAAAACGGGCCCGTCGGCCCACATCGAATGGAACAGTACAGCATAGAAACGGGCCCGGCAGCCCACAGTGAATGGAACAGTACAGCACAGAAACGAGCCCGTCGGTCCACAATGAATAGAACACTACAGCACAGAAACAGGCCTGTTGGCCCACAGTAAATTGAACAGTACAGCACAGAAACGGGCCCGTCAGCCAACAGTGAATGGAACAGTACAGCACAGAAACGGGCCCATCGGCCACAGTGAATTGAACAGTACAGTACTGAAACGGGCCTGTCGGCCCACAGTGAATGGAACAGTACAGCACAGAAATGGGCCTGTTGGCTAACAGTGAATTGAACAGTACAGCACAGAAACTGGCCCGTCGACCCACAGTGAATGGAACAGTATAGCACAGAAACGGGCCCAAGAACCCACAGTGAATGGAACAGTTCAGTACAGAAGCGGGCCTGTCGGCCTACAGTGAATGAAACAGTGCAGCACAGAAATGGGCCAGTTGGCCCACAGTGCATGGAACACTACAGCACAGAAACAGACCTGTTGGCCCTCAGTGAATTGAACAGTACAGCACAGAACGGGCC
>NW_025146349.1:0-1309 GCF_004010195.1 Chiloscyllium plagiosum | reverse complement strand
CGGAGAATGACACTGCGACACGTAGAAGGACACTTCGACACGGAGAATGACACTGCAACACGGAGAATGACACTGCGACACAGTGAATGACACTTCGACACGGAGAATGACACTGCGACATGGGGAATGACACTGCGACACAGTGAATGACACTTCGACATGGAGAATGACACTGTGACACGGAGAATGACACTGTGACATGGGGAATGACATTGCGACACGGAGAATGACACTGCGACACGGGGAATGACACTGCGACATGGAGAATGATACTGCGACACGGGGACTGACACTGCGACACGTGGAATGACACTGTGACACGGTGAATGACACTTCGACACGGAGAATGACACTGTGACACGTAGAAGGACACTGTGACACGGAGAATGACACTGCGACACGGGGAATGACACTGTGACACGTAGAAGGACACTGTGACACGGAGAATGACACTGTGACACGGAGAATGACACTGTGACACGTAGAAGGACACTGTGACACGGAGAATGACACTGTGACACGTAGAAGGACACTGTGACACGGGGAAAGACACCGTGTCACGGGGAATGAATCTGTGACATGGGGAATGACATTGCAACACGGGGAATGACACTGTGACACGGAGAATGACACTGTGACACAGGGAAATACACCGTGTCACGGGGAATGACACTATGACACGGAGAATGACACTGTGACACAGAGAAATACACCGTGACACGGGGAATGACACTGTGACAGGGGGAATGACATTGCAACATGGGGAACGACACTGCGACATGGAGAATGACGCTACGACACGGCGAATGACACTGCGACATGGAGAATGGCACTGTGACATGGGGAATGACACTGTGACACGGGGAATGACACTGTGACACGGAGAATGACACTGTGACACGGGGATTGACACTGCGACACAGAGAAAGACACCGTGACACCGGGAATGACACTGTGACACGGGGAATGACACTGGGACACGTGGAATTGCACAGCGACACGAAGAATGACACTGTGACACGGGGAATGACACTGCGACACGGAGAATGACACTGTGACACGGAGAATGACACTGCGACACGGAGAATGAAACTGTGACACGGAGAATGACACTGCGACACGGAGAATGACAGTGTGACACGGGAAATGACAGTGTGACATGGGGAATGGCACTGAGACACGGAGAATGACACTGCGACAGGGGAAATGATACTGTGATACAGGAATGACACTGTGACACGGAGAATGACACTGTGACAAGGGGAATGACACTGAGACATGGGGAATGACACTTTGACATGGAGAATGA
>NW_025146348.1:0-1309 GCF_004010195.1 Chiloscyllium plagiosum | reverse complement strand
GAGGATGATAAACCATGTTGTAGATGACACAATCATTAGCCGGGTGGGTCACAGTGAGCAGGAATGTGTTGGTTACAAGAGGGTACAAACGAATTGACAGATGGTCAGACCAATGACTGATAAACGGTAACATTGAAATATGTGCGATGCTGCTGCACTTTGGAAGCTGTAACAAAACAAAAGTGATGTCAAACCATGATGATCCGTTGCATTTGCTTTTGGAGCAGAGAAGAGTGAGGGGTGAACCTGACAGAAGTGTATTACAGCATGAGAGATATGGGACGAGTGAACAGACAACAGCTATTCCCCTTAGTCAAAGGGTCAAAAACAAGAGGAAGTACATTTGAAGTGAAAGAGAAAATACTAAGAGAGGATTTGTGAAATCTGTTTTGAACACAGAGCCTGATCTGTGTCAAAAAATGTACTGCCCGGTAGCGTGGCTCAGGAAGGTAACCTCATATACACTATAAAGCACTTGTATCAGCACTGGGTGGTGCAGACTCGATGGGAAAAAATGTATTGCCTGGGAGCGTGGTTCAGGAAGGTAACCTCATAAACACTATAAAGCACTTGTATCAGCACTGAGTGGTGCAGACTCGATGGGCCTTGTCTTTATTACATGATTACATGTGGTGGCAGCCATGAAAGCTATGGGACATGTTGATTTGTTAAATCGAACTGTGATCAGTTTGTGGCGAGAGTACAAACAAGCATCGTCCATTGGAGTAACGGCACTTAACCTCGGACAGCCCAGCCATCTCTGAACTCAACCAGGTAATTCACATGCTCAGTGCAAGAATCGTCCAACAACAGCATCAATATTATTCCAGCTGTTGGACGCCATTATTTTAAGATCACCAATAACATAGAAACAGACTTCGTTTCATTATTATATAGACTTCTCGTGTAAGGTTGTTCTCTTAAGAAGAATAAATTCCTTCCCATATATTCGTATTGACAAAGAGTCTGTTACCCTGCGAGCTGTTTATCACAGCATGGTGGCTTGTTTAACACTCCATCCATCACAATTAATATTTACTCCCAGTTAATCCGGCACATGAGTTGCACTGCTGGTACTCCCTCTCAACAGTCACTTGGATGGACCAACGTCAACTGGAAGGGAACTTCTCAAGGGCAATTAATGCTGCTGTAGCTTCATTAAAATCCCAAATGAACTAAAAAGACAATCCGATTTTCTAATAATTATTAAACAACGAGGACATTTTATTGATCTGATGAGTTCGTCGCTGTCTTTGATGTTGTGTGATCTATTTCGGTGAAACAATTTCGTGCATATATTGGAAGAACA
>NW_025146347.1:0-1309 GCF_004010195.1 Chiloscyllium plagiosum | reverse complement strand
ATTCTCCTGTCCTGAGTGCAGGAAGGCCTTCAGCGATTCCTCCGCCCAGCTGAGGCACTTGCGGGTTCACACAGGGGAGAAGCCCTTCAGCTGCCTCAAGTGTGGGAAGGCCTTCAGCGATTCCTCCGCCCTGATGAGGCACCAGCGGGTGCACACAGGGGAGAGGCCCTTCCGCTGCCCCGATTGTGGGAAGGTTTCACTGGCTCCTCCCACCTCGTGATTCATCGGCGGGTCCACACCGGTGAGAAGCCCTTCCCCTGCCCCAAATGTGGGAAGGCCTTCAGTGATTCCTCTGACCTGCTGACCCACCGGCGGGTCCACACCGACGAGAGGCCGTTCACCTGCTCTGTCTGCGGGAAGTGCTTTACACGCTCTTCCGACCTGCTGAAGCACCAGCGGGTCCACACTGGGGAAAGGCACTTCAGCTGCTCTGTGTGCGGAAAGGGCTTTACCCAGGCCTCCCACCTGCTGACACACCGGTGGGTACACACTGGGGAGAGGCCATTCACCTGCCTCGAGTGCGGGAAGGGATTTGCTGTCTCCTCCACTCTACTGACGCACCAGCGGGTCCACACTTTGCTGTCTCCTCCACTCTACTGACGCACCAGCGGGTCCACACTGGGGAGAGGCCGTTTGCCTGTCCCCAGTGTGGGCAGAGGTTCACAATGTCCTGCAGCTTGAACAAGCACCAGTGGAGGCACCAATGCTCCCAACAATCAGATTCTGCCGGTAACGCTGCTGAGGGTCAACCCCGGTACTGAACCTCCTGCCCTTTCTGACAGTGAGAGTAGTGGGAGAGTTGGTAGGCTTTTTTATTTTCTACTGGGGGAGTGGGGGGGAAGGGGTGGTGGTGGCTCAGTGGTTAGCACTGCTGCCTCATAGCGCCAGGGACCCAGATTTAATTCCATCCTCAGGGTGACTGTCTGTGTGGCGTTTGCATGTAATTCCCCCTGTGTCTGCGTGGGTTTTCTCTGCGTGTTGCAGTGTCTTCTCAAGGTCCAAACGTGCGCATGTTTGGGCGAATTGGCCAAGCTAAATAGTCCCATAGTGTTCAGGAATGTGTAGGTGTGGTGCATTAGTTAGGGGTAAGTGCAGAGTGATAGGGCAAGAGAATGTGTCTGGGTGAGTTACTCTTCAAAGGGTCGCTCTGAACTTGTTGGGCAGAAGGGCCCGTTTCCACACTGTAGTGGCTCTATGTTTCTATGAACCTTGCTTCCAGTGGGCGCTGCTGCTCATTGAGCCCAGGACCCACACAAACCTACGACCACAAGACCACTGGAGCAGAAGTTAGGATATTTTGACCCATCGA
>NW_025146346.1:0-1309 GCF_004010195.1 Chiloscyllium plagiosum | reverse complement strand
GTAACTGTGTTCGGGATCAGGCAGTAACTGTGTTCAGTAGCGGGCAGGAACTGTGTTCAGTATCAGGCAGTAACTGTGTTCAGTAGCGGGCAGTAACTGTGTTCAGTAACGTGCAGTAACTGTGCTCAGTAACGGGCAGTAACTGTGTTCAGTAACGGG
The DNA here is from genome assembly GCF_004010195.1 of Chiloscyllium plagiosum. Taxonomy (NCBI): domain Eukaryota; kingdom Metazoa; phylum Chordata; class Chondrichthyes; order Orectolobiformes; family Hemiscylliidae; genus Chiloscyllium; species Chiloscyllium plagiosum. The sequence goes on along the minus strand of NW_025146346.1, from coordinate 1,150 downwards.
CAGGAACTGTGTTCAGTAGCGGGCAGGAAGCGTGTTCAGTTACGGGCTCTAACTGTGTTCAGAACGTGCAGTAACTGTGTTCAGTAACGGGCAGTAACTGTGTTCAGTAATATGCAGGAACTATACTCTGTAGCGGGCAGAAAATGTGTTCTGTAATGGGCAGTAACTGTGTTCAGTAACGGGCAGGAACTGCGATCAGTAACAGGCAGGAACTGTGTTCAGTAGCGGGCAGGAACTGTGTTTAGTAGCGGGCAGTAACTGTGTTCAGTAACGGGTAGGAACTGTGTTCAGTAACGGGCAGGAACTGCGATCAGTTCAGTAACGGGTAGGAACTGTGTTCAGTAACGGGTAGGAACTGTGTTCAGTAACGGGCATGGACTCTGTTCAGTAACGGGCAGTAACTGTGTTCTGTAGCGTGCAGGAACTATGCTCAGTAGCGGGCAGGAATTGTGCTCAGTAACGGGCAGTAACTGTGTTCAGTAACGGGCAGGAACTGTGTTCAGTAGCGTTCAGGAACTGTGTTCAGCAGCGGGCAGGATCTGTGTTCTGTAACGTGCAGGAACTGTGTTCAGTAGCGGGCAGGGACAGTGTTCAGTAGCGTTCAGGAACTGTGTTCAGGAGCGGGCAGTAACTGTGTTCAGTAGCGGGCAGGAACTGTGATCAGAAGCGGGCAGGAATTGTGCTCAGTAGCGGGCAGTAACTGTGTTCAGTAACGGGCAGGAACTGTGTTCAGTAACAGGCAGGAACTGTGTTTCGTAACGTGCAGGAACTGTGTTCAGTAGCGTTCAGGAACTGTGTTCAGTAACGGGCAGGAATTGTGTTCAGTAGCGGGCAGTAACTGTGTTCAGTAACGGGCAGGAACTGTGTTCAGTAACAGGCAGTAACTGTGTTCAGTAGCGGGCAGTAACAGTGTTCAGTAACGAGCAGTAACTGTGTTCAGTAGCGGGCAGGAACTGTGTTCAGTAACGGGCAGGATCTGTGTTCAGTAACGAGCAGTAACTGGGTTCAATAGCGGGCAGGAACTGTGTTCAGTAACGGGCAGGAACTGTGTTCAGTAGCGAGCAGGAACTGTGTTCAGTAACGGGCAGGAACTGTGTTCAGTAGCGGGCAGCAACTTTGTTCAGTAGCGGGCAGTAACTGTGTTCAGTAA
>NW_025146345.1:0-1309 GCF_004010195.1 Chiloscyllium plagiosum | reverse complement strand
CTTAGTCATTGTGGATGCCCATTCATATTGGTTGGACATGCATAGAGTTCATTCATCAAACACAGGGACAATGACTGAAAGCCATGAGCATTGTTTGCTATACACGGACTCCCGGAAGTGTTAGTCACAAATAACTAGCTATCATCTACCTTTAGGGAATTTGAGTATTTTGTGAAGTCATATGGCATTTGGTGTGTAAGGACAGCTCCATGTCATTCATCATCCAAAGTTCTGACAGAAAGAGGAGTCCAAACTTTGAAGGCAGGCTTAAAGAAACAGTCTACAGTTTCATTAGATACCAAACTGCCCCTATTCCTATTTGATTATAGGATCGTTCCTCGCAGGATCGTTCCTCACTACCAGGATATCCAGGTTAAACTGGATCTTCCTGGAGCTGGGTGGGAGGGTAAAATGGCATCAGTAATGCCATTGCCAGACATAAGACTTCTCTAAGCAGAAAAGGCAGTTTACTTCAGGGTGAGAAATTTGGTGTTGAAACCAGGGGAATGGACTTACATGGGTAAAAGATGCACGGGCGAGGCGAGGTCAGGTCCTATGACATACAAATTTCAGATCAGAGAGGTGGTCCTGATCAAGCACATACACCACATGAAAGCAGCAACCTCGGAAATGGGGCAGGAGAAAAACATACATGGTCCCTCTGAACATGTGAAAAGGCTAACAAAGCCCGTGGGCTCTTCCCTCTATCAAGCATTGAAGAAACCTCTGAGGAACAGATGGACATGGCAAATTCCACAACCTCGATGCTGTTACCACTTGAAAAAGACAAATTTTGGGCAGGCTAACAAAGCCCGTGGGCTCTTCCCTCTATCAAGCATTGAAGAAACCTCTGAGGAACAGACGGACATGGCAAATGCCACAACCTCGATGCTGTTACCACTTGAAAAAGACAAATTTTGGGCGAGACACTCTGCACGCAAGAGGCGTGATATGGTCTGGGACATGCTGTTACTTTGCGAGGCAGAGTCAGAGGTGCCAGAACTGGTACAAGAACGCCACGGGGAAACTACAGGAAAAAGAATGGGCCTACATCCCAGGATTTAAAGGGAAAGGGAGATAATGGTTGGAACAATGTCAGCCAGGTGGACTCCATACCTTATTAGTTTCCTGATTGGGGCTGTTAACCTGGTCCGAACAGGGAGTCCTGCTTGACACATATAAACAGCAGGTAAAATGAAAAAGAAAAAATTATATAAGCAGGAGATTTAAAATCTCCTCAGTTTAGGGGGAAAAAAAATATAAAATAATATTTGCAGGAATGGAGTGCATTATTTCCCCCTCCAACTCT
>NW_025146344.1:0-1309 GCF_004010195.1 Chiloscyllium plagiosum | reverse complement strand
ATCAGGATTCTGATGTGGAGGAGACGGTGGTGGGTTGGACAAAGTTTAAAAACCACACATCACCAGGTTGTAGTGCAACAGGATTATTTGGAAGTACAAGCTTGCGGAGTGTGTTGTGATTTTTAACTTGATCAGGATTATCTCTATGGTAACAGTTCAGTGCTTCAACAATTAGACGCCACACAATAAGTTCCCCTCTAGCAGGGTAAACTGCTATTCTGGCCCTGGGGATAGCTACTCATCACTTTTCTCCCCCAATCCCATCTCGCTTTCTGTTGATCTTTAAAGTTTTTTAAATCTCCTTGGTCTTTGGCAATTTGTATGCATTCTATTTCAGATTGATAGACTCTCTTATTTCCTGAGCCACCCATGGCAGATTATTCCTTTTCCTACAGTTCTTCCTTTTCACTGATATATACTTTTGCTGAGCACTTCAAAAAATTGCTTTGATATTCCCGCAGTCTGTCAACTTTCCCACCGTAAAGTCTTTGTTTCCAGTCTACATTAGCCAACTTCTGCCTCATCCTATTGTAGTCTCCTTTTGTTTAAAAAGCACAGGATCTTAGGAGTGGATCTAATCTTCCAGCTTTCCATCTGTGTTCTAAGTTCAACCAGACTTATCACAAGTCTTTTATCAGATTACGAGGTGAGACGATGTTACCTGGGTGTTTTGGTTTTCATTGTCATGACCTTGGCTTTGTAATAAAGTACAGGATAGATATTCACAACAGCGTACACTGGACGCTGCGAATGTACGACGCAATCTAAAACCATAAATCACTGTCTCCCCTCAGTTTAAAATTGCAAAATCATTATCTCCTACAAACTTCCTCACTATCTAAGTTTGGAACGCTAATCCACCTGACGATGTCATTTTCCGAAAATCTCCTTTGGTGAAGGTGGTGAGTTTTGGATTCCGCTTTCCAGTTATTACCGTAAGAAGAGACGGACTGGGCACAGGAGAACCAGCCCCACCATTTAATACGGTGATCATTGAGCTCACATCGGTCTCAGCTGGATTTTCCTGCGAGCTCTTTCTCACTCTTCAACCCATTGCAAATTCCACATCTGTATCTCTTCATTACATTTGCTCATTGTCCTGGCATCCACCGCATTTTGAATAGGGAATTCCACAGATTCACAACACATCGAGATAAGTACATTCTTCCTCATGAGAATAGAATAGAGTCCCTATAGTGCAGAAACAGGGTATTCATCCATAGAGTCCACACCAACTCTATGATGTGCATCCCGTTCAGACCCACTAATTCCCTGAAACATTGCATTTCCCATGGCTAATTGTCTGACC
>NW_025146343.1:0-1309 GCF_004010195.1 Chiloscyllium plagiosum | reverse complement strand
ACCAATATCCTTTGTGCAAGATAGGCCACCAGCTGGCGGAGGATGTTTCCCCTGATTTGCAGTGACTCACATCTTTCTCGGACTCCAAAATATCACACCCAATCAAACATAGTCTTGATATCAAGGGCAGTCACATTGAACTAACGTTTGGAATTCAGCTTTTTTTTGTGCTTGTTTGCAGCAAGATTGGAACGAGATCAGTATCTGATTGAATCTGTTATCCAAAGCAAGCAGTTTCAATGCTTCTGTAGCATGGTTATAAACAGTTCAACCCATTGTCTTTATGATGATTCCATTTCACTGATCACAGTATAATAGACGTTTCATGGAACCAATGCAGTCTTTTCAGCTGATCGAGCGAGTAACGATCCTAACCCTCATGGCAATGTACTCCATATGTTGTTGCACAATATTTAACATAAGCACCCAATTCCAATCTTGGAAGCTTGCCATTGAACCTGCCTCATTCACATTTATTGTCAAGAAAAGGCATGAACTAAGTACTCACTGTGTGAAAAGTTCCCTCTTTGAAATTTGCAATACCAACCATGAGCGTTTAATCATTTGGGCATTTACTTCCGCTTTAATTGTGTGACGTCCATTCTCAATCTTTTTTAAAAAGTCGATAGTTTGCATTTGATTCGATCAATCCTTTATTTCCCGAGAACAATACGATTAATGATCATCACACAAACGTTATAATCTTCTGAACGACAACTCACGCAGAGTAATGAATGCTGATAGAGACAGCAGCAGTCACGTGAGATGAGTGAATGTCAAAATAAGATTAACATTATCCACTTCTGACCAATTACATATTGTTCGATATTTCTGTTATAATTTAAGACTTAGATTACCCACTGCAATGAAACCCTCGACTTGTTCCAAGAATCAAATGTACATTGGTTTCTCTCTCTATATATAACTTTCTTCGAAATCTCTTCAGAGAGCCATCAGAGACAATGTAAATATGTGGCAATGCCTTGCTACCATTTGTGAGTTGGAGGATACCTGATTCCTCGACCCTAAGAGACTGCGAGCTCCAGAAACACACAGAATACAAAAAAGTGTGATATAAATGTGACCGATTGACAGTCAAGAACTGTTGAAGAAGTGTTAAGGCAAGACCGTTTCTGACTTACTGAGAAACATGCAGGTCGTGATTCTGCTCTGTCCTTGTTTGTTCAACTGTTAACTGAAGTAGGTTTGAAACGGATGGTAGGAGGTGGGTTGATGACTGTCTCAGTGAATTTTACTGACGCTACGCAGACAGTGATGACTGCAGATGTTGGAGTACCAGAGTTGGAAA
>NW_025146342.1:393-1309 GCF_004010195.1 Chiloscyllium plagiosum | reverse complement strand
TACTGACACATTCCCCACTGGGGATTACCAGTATATAATAACAGACTTCCCGGGACTCCCTGTGAATACTGACACACTCCCAGGGACTCCCTGTAAATACTGACACACTATCCGGGACTCCCGATGAATATTGAGACTCTGCCCTCTGGGGACACCCTGTAAACACTGATACATTCCCCGGGACTCCCTATAAATACTGACACATTCCCCACTGGGGATTACCAGTACATAATAACAGACTTCCCGGGACTCCCTGTGAATACTGACACACTCCCAGGGACTCCCGGTAAATACTGACACACTCCCCGGGACTCCCTGTAAATACTGACACACTCTCTGGTAGTCCCTGTAAATACTGACACACTCACCAGGTGTCCCTGTAAATACTGACACACTTCCCCGGACTCCCTGCAAATACTGACACACTCCCCCCGGGTCTCCCTGTAAATACTAACACACTCCCCGGGACTCCCTTTAAATATTGACACACTCCCAGAGACTCCCTGTAAATACTGACACACTCCCAGGGACTCCCGGTAAATACAGACACACTCCCCGGGACTCCCTGTAAATACTAACATACTCCCAAGGTCTCCCTGTAAATACTGCCATATTTCCCGGGTCTCCCTGTAAATAATGACACACACCCCGGGACTCACTATAAATACTGACACACTCCCCGGGTCTCCCTGTAAACACTGACACATTCCCCAGGACTCCCTGTAAATACTGACACAACCCCCCGGACCCCCTGTAAATACTGACACACTCCCCAGGACTCCCGGTAAATAATAACACACTCCCTGGGACTCCCTGTAAATACTGACAAACTCCCTGGGACTCCCGGTAAGTACTGACAAACTCCCCGGGACGCCCTGTAAATACTAACGCACTCCCCAGGTCTCCCTGTAAATAC
>NW_025146342.1:0-335 GCF_004010195.1 Chiloscyllium plagiosum | reverse complement strand
CTGACACACTCCTCCGGACTCCCCGTAAATACTAACACACTCCCCGGGACTCCCTGTAAATACTAACGCACTCCCCAGGACTCACTGTGAATACTAACAGACTCCATGCTACTCCATGTAAATACTGACACATTCCTGCCCGGGGCCCACCTGCAAATACTGACACACTCTCCACTGGGGACCCCCTCTAAATACTGATACATTCCACTCTGGGGACCCCCTGTAAATACATATACACTACCAGAAGTCCCACGGTAATATTAACACATTCTCCGGGACTTCCTGTAAAAACTGACACACTGCCCGGGACTCCCCGTAAATACTAACACACTCCC
>NW_025146341.1:0-1309 GCF_004010195.1 Chiloscyllium plagiosum | reverse complement strand
GTCACATATCGTATCAAACATACTTTTTCGAGAACGCCTTAGATTTGGAAGGCACGGTTTTCCATCTCCATCGCCATTTAGGCTGTCAGGTTTACCAGGCTTGCAATTGAACAGGCACGTTTCGTCACTGAAATCAGCATTCGCCTGCATATACAATTGTGTGCCAGCTGCTGGAATGGCTGATGGATCTGAATTCAGTATTGCAGCGCTTATTCAGCTGCTTTTTAAAAACTGCTCACACTGCAGAAGGATGACTGCATGAGTTGTTGATTTTATTGGCAAACCTACATAACTGGTTTGCAAGAGGTCAGAGCACAGGTAAGGGGACAGGCAGAGAATGTCAGAGAGATGGAATTTTTCCTTGCAGTATAGACCAGAGAGGTCAATGGGAGGTAAAACGTACAGGACCGGACTGATGAAAGGGAAACATTTTACTGAAGAGATCTGGATGTTTTAAAGCAATGGCTTTTCCAGCAACTCTGTTTTTCTTTCTGATTTATAGCATTCACAGTTCTTTCGGGTTTTATTTGGATGCTTTCTGTTGTTCTAGTTAAATAAGAGCTTCAATCTGTAGGAACAAAGCAAGCATTAGAGATGAAAATTCAGTGCGATTGCTGTGGTCTGGTCTACAAAGGCGTTTGTTGCACTGCTGTCATATGCTTGTGAAAGGAAGCCACGGAACAATGTAAACAACAGCTCTCCAGCAATATCTTTTCACGTCTTTGAAATCTTAATCAAGGTTCATTTATACACAAACTGGAGCAAACTTATTTTCTGCAACTGTCCCTGAACAAATTAGATTTCCCGTTTTTCACATTATACGCAGCTGAAATTAGTCATGAAAGAAGACGATTTAAGCTAGGTCTTGTATGCACAATTGGCTGATGGCTGATATAAAATTGCTGGATGCTCAGGGAGTCAGTATTATATTCTTTGATCAACTGTACTTCTTAAGTAGACCAACTTCCGGAGGTAGTGGGACAATGGAAAACAGTAGGTCTTTTCTTTAAAACGTTCATAGGGGATTTGAAAGACACCACGGGCAGAAAGCTATTCAATAAAAAGTGGTGGGTTTTTCAGTAAGAGATGTGATTATTGTCCATGACTAATTCCTTCCATCCCACAATTGAGAAGATGGAGGTGCCAATCAGCGTCTCATAGTGAAGGTGGGTACCATTACCAATAGCACAAAGAGCCTGAATAATCGCAATATTAGAGACACACTCCTCCAGAAGACATATGCATTAGATGCGATGCGCCACAGGGAAGTAGTAGTGGTTAGTGCATTGGACCAAGGCACATTGAATAA
>NW_025146340.1:0-1309 GCF_004010195.1 Chiloscyllium plagiosum | reverse complement strand
GCTTCGGGCCTTCTGGTGCGTGGGCATGCGGGAGATCCCGGGTTCAAATCCCAGACGAACCCTTGTTTCGGCCAGTCAGTACTCTCAAAAATCAGCTTCATTGAACGAGATCCGACTGCCTGAATTAGGGATGGGGCAGAGCTCCCGTTACAATGAACGCGGCAAGGGCAGCACTTCCTCAAAGCGAAAACGCGTTTTACTTCACACAGAGGGTGGTGGGCGTTTGGAACGCGTTGCCGGTGGAGGCAGGCACAGTCGATTCATTGAAGATGCGTCTGGATAAATGCATGAGTGCGTGGGGAGTAGATGGATACAGATGCTTAGGAATTGACCGACAGGTTTAGACAGTACATTTGGATCGGCTCAGGCTTGAACGCCCTGTTCTTGGGCTGTAAACTTTCTTTGTTCTATATGGTGTATATCTGATATTGTTGGCTGTTGTAAAAGGTTCTTGTAATTATTATTCACCTTCTAATGTAGTAATGGAGTTACGTCCTTTTTTTGTCATAATTTTTTATTTAATAGGTCAGCAGGAAGTCATTCAGCAATTTTACTGCCTTTCTTTTCTCAAGCAGCCTTAACATTTCATTTTCATATCCTTGATTCAGCTCCATTTCCAGCATCGTTGTAGGCAGTTTGTTCCATGTTATTGTCACTGAAATGAAGTTTTCCTCCATGCACAGCTCAGCCTATCTGGCTGCATGAGGGTTTTCAGGTTTCTGTGGCCTGGATAATATGTGATCAGCAGACATCTCGCAATCTACAGGAATTGTCACAAATGTTATGTTCATTAACTGTACTGAAAGTGATCACTTATTTTGTGATTTTTCTTTGCAGGAAGACGTGCAGAAAGAAATCTGAAAGCAAATGATACATCAACCTCTGACAGAGCCACTTGATTCATTGTGACTTGAATATCAGCAGCCATTCCAATCAAGAAGGCATGTTTGCTTTTGTTTGTTTGAGAGATTTTGGACAGTCCTGTGGCAGGAAGAATACTGAGACACCGAGGGAGTGAGATTCAGTGCGCTGACTGTGAAAAGTGCTTCAAACCATTTACTCAACTTGGAGGAATCAAAGTCTCACCCCTCAAGGTGGGAAAGGCTATGTACCCGTTCTGTTTGTAATTTTAATCCCAGAGCAACACAAGGAAACCTCCCTCCAAAGGAGAAACCTTGGAAATGTGGGGTCTTTGGGAAAGGATTCCCTTCCTCATCCCTGCTGGAAACCCACAGACGCATTCACACCGGGAGAGGCCATTCACCTGCTCAGTGTATAGGAAGGGCATCAGTCGGATCAGCCATCTACA
>NW_025146339.1:0-1309 GCF_004010195.1 Chiloscyllium plagiosum | reverse complement strand
TCTTAAACGCGAACTACAATTTCTTGAAAATGGTCTAGAAATATCCAAGATGTAGTAACATCCCTTGTTGTGAAGAAACAAAAGAAAGACCAAGGAACTGAGAAGTTAAATAAAAAATGCCCTGTTATTTGTAATTACAAGACCCGACTATCATAAGTCACAGCACGATGCTAAAACTGTGAGAACTATGGAGTTAACATTCAGTTAGCTGACACCTTGTTTGACGTCAAGGTACAGGAAAAAATAAATGCCGAACAGGTCGAGTGTCAGGCAGAGGTGCTTACTCTTGAAAATCTAATGGAACTAAAATAGAACAGTGAGACAATAAGTAGATATATATTTTGATGCAGTCTCAGGAAAGGAGGCAGCGAATATTCCCCAGCGAAAGATAGAACCATAAGAGTAAAATGGGGACTGTGGCAAGTTAAAGTAGTCGAGAATTGCACCAGATTGTGTTTCTGGTAGCATGCAGAGAGGAACTGTCTGTCACCTGTTTCATTCGATATTTTGCTATCTTCAGATGCTGTTGACGTAATTCACTGAACTGATTAAACTTCTCCTTCACATAATACAAGTGCCAGATCTGGAACTTCGTCCAGAAAATTGTTCTTTAACTAATTTCAATAGCCCTCTTACTTCATATCTGAATATTAACTCAAAGGGAGTGAATTGAGTAGATTTGTTTGGGGCACCTCTCAAAACGAAAAATACGAATGGGATTCCTTTATCCCAATCATTCTTGATATCTTGAGAGTGTGCTGTTGACGTGGTTTGCAGATTCTGATGCCGTCTTTCTCAAGCTCCTTGGGATTAAGAATGACGCTCACTTGATTTAAAATACTGTTCACATAACCTCTCCATGCCTTTCTCAAACAACCAAGACGTTAATGAGAAAAAAAAGGTCTGATTCAATCTGCTTACGTCGACCTTACCGCGTGAAGAAAGCTGCTAATTCGTCTACGACGCCTTTTGCCTTGATAGTCCAAAATGAAGTTGCCTTCCGAAATCTGGTAGTCACATTAATTTAATATATTGAGAACTGGTTCACATTTCTGGTTCTATAGTCAATCATAATTCTCGAGAAAAGCTCTTCGAAGGTGGGATTTGGCAAGACGGTTGCTGGTTTTATTACTGATTGTGGTTTATCTTCCACGTGGCATGCATTACATGTTCAGCAAACGTTAACCCCATTCCTTGTGCATTTCAGGGCAACGAAATGATTTTGTACTTGAGCTTGTGTCTTCCGTAGTCCCAGGTAACCTCTTACGGGTAGTTGATTTACTACCTCTAACACATCCTATCTGTATGT
>NW_025146338.1:0-1309 GCF_004010195.1 Chiloscyllium plagiosum | reverse complement strand
AACATTGTCTCCCTTATCCCGTTATTCCAATCCATCCATCTCCTTATCCATATTTTCAGCAAATTATCAGTTCATAAATTATTTGTTTATTTTTCAGTATTTTTCCCTGGCCTTAGTTCTTGACTCCCTCGTGCATTGAGTGCTGGCATGGTGAAGCTCAGAAACGTTGAAATGGTGTGTGTCAGGCTGTGTTCACTCCCCGATGTGAAGGTCACTAATCATATGCCAGTAATTGTCAAAGGGAGGAAGGTAGGTGAGGACCTGGAAACAACCATTCCCACGATAGAGATAGTGTTGGGCAAGCTAATGGATCAAAAGATAGGTAAGTCTCCAGGACCTGATGCAATGCATTCCAGGGTAATAACAGAAGTGGTGGGAGAAGTAGCAAATGCATTCGTGAAAACTTTTGTAATTCACCTGACTCTGATGCAGTTGCAGCAGATTGGAAAACAGGAAATCAGACACCACTGTTTAAAAAGGGAAGTAGGAAAGAATGGCGCATTATAGACTCGTTAGCCTCACATGTGCAGTGAGGAAAATATGTCAATCTGTAATCAAGGAATAAATAGCACGCATCTAGATAGAAATTGCCCCGTTGGACAGACACAGCATCAGTTCATGAAAGACAGGTTATGCTTAACTAATTGACTAGAAATCCATGAACACATTATGACCACGGAGACTCAGTAGATGTGGTGTACCGAGATTTACAAAAGTCATTCGACACAATGCCGCCAAAAAGTTTGCAGCATAAGGTAAAGATGCATGGCATTACAGGTAATGTATTAGCATGGATAGAGGATTAGTTAACTAACAGGATGCAATGAGTGGGAATAAATTAGTGATTTTCTGGTTACTGATCATTTTCTAGTGGTGTACCTCTGGGATCGGTGATGGGACCGCAATTATTCACAGCTTACACAGACGTTTTGAAGTTGGGGACCACGTGTAGTGTCTCAACGATAGCAGATTATGCTAAAAAGAGTGGCAGAGCAAAGTGTGCAGAGGACTGATAAACTTTACAACAGGACATAAATAGTATAATTGAGTGGGCAAAGGTCTGGCAGATGGAGTACAATTATAATAAATGTGAAGTCATCCATTTTGCTAGGAATACCAGTTAAAAAAAAGACTATTATTTGAATGGCAAAAATGCAGCATGCGTCTGTGCAGAGGGACCTGGATGTCCTTGTGCATGAATCACAGTAGTTGGTCTGCAGGTGCAACAAATAATTAACAAGACAAATGGAATTGTGTCCTTCATTGCGAAAAGGAGTGAGTTTAAACACAGGGAGGTTATTTTGCAGCT
>NW_025146337.1:0-1309 GCF_004010195.1 Chiloscyllium plagiosum | reverse complement strand
CAGTAAGTCACCACACCTTTTCTCATTTTTCTCCCATAGTTAATTTGCTGGCAATTGTCATCCTTTCCCAGGGCAACTGCAGCATTTCCCCTTGCTCTACCCGCTACCTTGTGATAATGGCAGCTGCTGATCTGATTGTCATTTTCACTGATATTATATTGGCGACATTTCGCTTTTATTATTACCCACGATATTTCCTGGACATCACGCCTGTGTGCAGTGTTATTGCCTGCTGAGGACAGGAGGAGTTTTGCTTGTGTTGTTTTCCTTCATTCAAAGATACAACCTTTACCTTGTAGACCTAGCTGCCCTCCCATTCCTATGCTAACCCCTTGATGCTCAGTAATATGCCATCATCATTATAAGCACAGCACTCCAATGCCACAGGCAGAGTTATATTAGCTCTGCCTCATATGGTCACTGTGAGACATGGGGCCATCCTACCCTCTATTAGACTGTACAATTTGTCACCAGCTGCCAAACGTGGTATATAACCAGTTATTGATTCCCTCCTACAGCAAGGCATCCTGGTGCCTAACACGAGCCACTGCAACACTCCTATCCTCCCTGTTCCTAAACCAGGAAAACTGGGATGTTGAGATTTGTGCAGGACTTGAGGGCAGTCAATGCCATTGGTGTCCCCTGCTCCCCAATGGTGCCAGGCACCAGTGCTATCCTTACCAGCCTCCCTGCTACTGTCACTTGTTTTTTTGTCATTGGCCTCAGCTCGGCCTTTCTCCGCTATCTCACACTCTGCTGATCTGATCGTCATTTTCACTGATATTATATTGGCGAGATTTCGCTTTTATTATTACGCACGATCACATTTCTGTCTCAAATCACACACAAGGATATTGGCTGGGATCATGTCAATCCTCCCACTTCCTCCAAACCAAAGGAGTAGCCATGGGCACCCGCATGGGCCCCAGCTCTGCCTGCCTCTTCATTGGATATGTGGAACAGTCCATCTTCCGCAGCTACACCGACACTACCCCCCACCTTTTCCTCTGCTACATCAATGATTGTATTGGTGCTACCTCGTGCTCCCACGAGGAGGTTGAACAGTTCATCCACTTTACTAACTCCTTCCACCCAGACCTCAAATTTACCTGGACCATCTCAGACTCCTCCCTCCCCTTCCTAGACCTCTCCATTTCTATCTCGGGCGACCGACTCAACACAGACATTTAATACAAACCGACCGACTCCCACAACTACCTAGATTACACCTCCTCCCACCATGCCCCCTGTAAAAACACCATTCCATATTCCCAACTCCTTCGCCTCTGCCACATCTGCTCCCAGGAGG
>NW_025146336.1:0-1309 GCF_004010195.1 Chiloscyllium plagiosum | reverse complement strand
CCGGCGTGTTCATTTCTAACTCTTTGCCCCCACCCCTCCCGGTGCACCACTGTCCGTCCAGGCTGAGGGACAGCTCCGTGTGTGTGCGGCGGACAGCTCTGGTGGTGATGACCCACCTCATCCTGAAGGACATGGTCAAGGTGAAGGGGCAGATCAGTGAGATTGCCGTGCTGTTGGCGGACCAAGACCAGGGGATCGCGTCGCTCGCGCGGAGTTTCTTCACCGAGGTCTCGAACAAGGTGGGTATCCGGCACTGGGGTGGGGGACAGGGCAGGGCCGGGCCTTACCTCGCTCGGAGTGGTTTCAGCTCTGCTCCGGCTCCACCCTGACCTCAAACGGGGCCCAGAGTTTTCGAGGGAGCGCGCGGGGGACAGAGCGTGGGCGGCAGGGTCAGGTGCTGCGCCAGAAGGGGGAGGGGAGGGATGGAAGTGTCTCCCGGCCGCAGGCTGGGGTGGGTGGGTGAGCGAGGAGCTGTTTGTTCTCTCCGAGTTGCCGGCCAGCTCAGAGAGAATTCAAGTTGACCGTGTACCTTTAATTTTATCTGTTTCTCTCCGACTGTCATCCTCCCTCTCTCCCTCCCTCTCTGTCTCTCCCTCCCTCTCTGTCTCTCCATCCCTCTCTGTCTCTCCATCTCCTGGTCTGATACAGGACAACGCAGTCTACAACCTCCTCCCTGACATTATCAGCCGCCTGTCGGATCCGGACTGCGGGGTGGAGCAGGAACCGTTTGAGCTCATCATGAGGTGGGTCAGGCACTGCCGGGGGAATGGGGGCATTTCAGGCAAGTCTGCATTTCACTGTGTGTGTGTGTGTGTGTGTCCCCTCTCTCCCCCCCCCCCCCCCCGTTTGTGTCTCATTCTCTCACTCTCTGTGTCTGTCTCCATCTCAGGCAGGTGTTCAGCTACATCACCAGGGACAAGCAGACCGAGAGCTTAGTGGAGAAACTCTGTCAGCGATTCCGCACAGCAAGGTGAGTGTCTGTCTGTGTGTGTGGGAGGGGAGGGGGAGGGTGGGCGCTGAGGGACTGTGTGTGAGCAGCAGCCCTGACCTGTGTGTGTCCCCCCCCCCCAGGCTGGAGAGACAGTACCATGACCTGGCGTTCTGCCTGTCTCTGCTGCCTCCCTCAGAGCGGGGACTGCGCAAACTCCAGGAGAACTTGGACTGTTTCGCCGACAAACTGACAGACGACGTGGTGTACCAACACCTGGCGGGAATCACTGGCAGGTTACACCGGGGCGGCAAGGCCGAAGTCAAGGTGATCCCCCTCCCGCCCGTCCGTCTCTCACTCTCACACTCTCTCTCTCTCTCT
>NW_025146335.1:0-1309 GCF_004010195.1 Chiloscyllium plagiosum | reverse complement strand
TCCCAACCTAGACCAACACCTCCCCTCACATAAATAGTCAGTAAAGGAAACTGAGAGAGTCCTGTTAGGCTTGACCTGCCGGTCCAGTCACCCTGGCAACCATGCCCTGATCTGCTACCCAAACCACAGATGCAAAACAATTGCTCCCCAGTACCCAGAGCAATAGTCCCTGGCAGCAAATAGGTTACAGTCACAAAGCAGCAGCCAAAAGGAGATGGTCCAGGCTCCAAATAGTTCTGGGACTCCAACATACAGCCACTCACTGTAAGTGTTCAGCTCCCTCTCCCCCCTCCAAGAAATTAGTGTCCAGGCCAGAATCCCCAAACTGAAGAAGACATCCAGGCTCCAGAAACAAATCTTCCAGGCACCGGTGAATAGAATTGCAGACCATCAGGCTTCTCAGGGCAGCAGCAGCAGTGACAGCAAGTCCCAAGTTTGGTCCCCTCCAAGCTGCAGTACCTAAGGCCCAGGCTGTAGGCCCCAATCCTCAGCATTTTCTCCCCAGCATAGGAGGTGCAATTACAGCAGTATTCAACTCACTGAGGAAAAATACAGGCCACCAGGCTTACAAAGGCAGTAAAAGGATCAGAGAATCCCAGGTTCAAGTGCTTCCAGGCAGGCAGGCTGCAGCGCTAGAGACTCCATGCTCTCTACTCAGCTGCTCTCAGTTGCAACAACTCAGCATCTATTTTCCAAGGACAGCAGCAGCAGAGTGCAGACTCCCTACATACTACCCTCTATGGGAGAACAATCCTCTGCCGTCACTCTGTCCCCTGACATTAAGCCAGTTTTGTATCCAAGTAGCAAAATCACTCTGAATCCCTGTGATCTAACTCGATTAATTAGTCTACTTTGTGGAACCTGGTCAAAGACTTTACTAAAGTCCAAGTATACAACATCTACTGCTCTGCCCTCATCCACCTTTTAGATAACTTCTTCAAAAAGCTCAATTATGGGGGGATCCAAGATGGCGGCGACCCAGTAAGACTGAGTCTATAGTGCTCCTCCCAAGACTTGGGCACAGTGGGTCACCTACCCCCTGCCAAGCTCACCAAATCATTTATAAATCATTTATAATAGTTTAGTAACTCAATTAGTTGTGTAATATTACATTTAAACAACTTAATCCTAAGTTAAAATGACTAAAGGGAAGGGAGCCCGCAGCTCTCAGCAAGCAGGAACCCCTCCCCCAAACTCTCCAGCTGCAGCAGAGGCGTCCACAGCCGCCCCGGGGGACTTACCAACAGTAGCAAGTCTTGCAGAAATGCTTTCCAAACTTGACTCGAAGATCGATGCTTTTATCGTCGAA
>NW_025146334.1:0-1309 GCF_004010195.1 Chiloscyllium plagiosum | reverse complement strand
CCTGCTGATGGTGGGGTCAAACTTTTCCCATGTATCCATAATGAATGCCTCAGGCTTTATTTTGGATAAGTATAACTGATAAATGATAATTGCCATCCGTGAAGACCAGCATAAAACATGAACTCACTGACAGACTACTTTAAGGGATCATGCAACCTGTTCCGTTTTCTGTAGCTGCGTCGTAATTGGTCAGGTTGCTAAATGGTTGGGAATCTGTTTGATTTTTCACACGTAGGCTTAAATTCTGCTGCTTTGGTTTGAGAACTGTCGGAAAGGAGTTAGCTGCCCTTTTCTTTTTTGAGAGAGAATGGTGCCCGTTTTGCTCGCAAGGTGAATGGTTGTAATCTGCAATTCACTGATGTCAGAGTGGAAGAGACGCAGGATGGTGAAGAAACATTTAGGTATACGCCTGAGATGCAACTGCATATGAGCATTGGGACATGAAAAAAGAACAGTTTTGGTACAAAGTTGAATCGCCAACGAGCATGTTTCTGTGCTGTCTACCTCTGATACCAGCTGTGGCCAGTTAAGTTTGTGGAGTGATAGGATAACTATGGTAAAGACTTCCAAACCTTGCAGGGCTCGAATTGACACCAAATCTGATCTGTCTGTCAGACATGGTTATTCATGAGGACATTGTGGCTGGGAACAATGACACTTTGCACATTCCTAGGATCAGTATCTGGTAGAATCATGAAGATTAAATCCTGGTGTCTCACGACTAACTCGTGTGCAAAGCCGATGTTTCTTAATGCATTATGTTTTAAATTCCCCGGCCCTGTTTTCCAGGGAAAGAATGGCTTCACTATCTATTTGCATCAAGGAGCGCATTGATCTCGGAACTGGACGGTTAGATGGAGCCGGAGATCAGACAGGGACAGAGCCAGAACGAGGTGTGATATGAAAGTGTTTACAGTTTCCTGTATGCTAATTATTTTTCATGAGGAATATCTGCGGGCGTTCTCCTGTCAGATTCTCGGGAGCTGCAGCTTTCGGGTCAGTGCGATGTTCTAAAGTAGAAGTTAGACATGAGCAGTCAGTGTGACTACTTAAGCTCATTATCCATTTCATATCTCAGTTCACTGCAACGGTTCCTATTGTCTGGAGATGCGGCCGGTTTTCCACAGAAAGGGGCGTTTTGTCGGAGAAGCGTGTGTGGTTGAACGGAGATTGGATGTAATGCACATGCAGCGGGTATATTTCTGAGACCTCTGTCACTCTTGGGGGAGAGTGTCTCATGATTTTCCCTTTGTAGCTCAATCCGTTCATGTGGGGGAGGGGTTTTTTAAACACTATGGCCAAATGTAAC
>NW_025146333.1:0-1309 GCF_004010195.1 Chiloscyllium plagiosum | reverse complement strand
CCTCTGTTTCAGCCCCTCTCTTTCTCGACCTCCACTTCATCCCCTCTGTTTCTGCCCCTCTGTTTCAGCCCCTCTGTTTCAGCCGCACCGTTTCTCGCCCTCTGTTTCAGCCGCTCAGTTTCTCAGCCTCCGTTTCAGTGCCTCTGTTTCAGGCCCCCTGGTTCAGCCCCTGTGTTTCTTGCCCTCTGTTTCTCACCTTCTGCTTCTCGCCCTCTATTTCAGCCACCCTGTTTCATCACTCCGTTTCTCCCCCTCTGTTTTATCCCGTCTGTTTCTCGCCCTCTGTTTCAGCCACCCTGTTTTATCCACACTGTTTCATTCCCTCTGTTTCTCGCCCTCTGTTTCTCGCCCTCTGTTTCAGTCACTTTTTTTCGCCCTCTGTTATTCGCCTTGTGTATCTCGCCGTCTGTTTCAGCCCGTCTGTTTCACCCCATCTGTTTCTAACCTTCTGTTTCAGCGCCTCTGTTTCAACCCCACTGTTTCAGACCCTCTGTTTCAGTCCCTCTGATTCTCGCCCTCTGTTTCAGCCCCTCTGTTTCTCGTCCTCTGTTTCAGCCCCTCTGTTTCTCGCTCTCTGTTTCTCACCTTCTGTTTCTCGCCCTCTGTTTCATTCCCTCTGTTTCTCGCCCTCTGTTTCTCACTCTGTGTTTCAGCCCCTCTGTTTCAGCCCCTCTGTTTCTCGCCCTCTGTTTCAGACCCTCTGTGTCTCGCTCTCTGTTTCAGCCCCTCAGTTTCAGCCCCTCTGTTTCAGCCCCTCTGTTTCAGCCCTCTGTTTCAGCCCCTCTGTTTCTCGCCCTCTGTTTCAGCCACTCTGTTTCTCGCACTCTGTTTCTCACCTTGTGTAGCTCGCCCTCTGTTTCAGCCCGTCAGTTTCACCCCATCTGTTTCTTACTCTCTGTTTCAGCCCCTCTGTTTCAGGCACACTGTTTCAGACCCTCTGTTTCAGTCCCTCTGAATCTCGCCCTCTGTTTCAGCCACTCTGTTTCTCGCCCTCTGTTTCAGCCTCTTTGTTAGTTGCCCTCTGTTTCTCGCCCTCTGTTTCTCAACCGCCGTTTCTCGCCCTCTGTTTAACCCCCTCTGTTTCAGACTTTCTGTTTCTCACCCTCTGTATCTTGCCCTCTGTTTCAGACCCTCTGATTCTCTCCCTCTGTTTCAGCCCCTCTGTTTCAGCCCCACCATTTCAGCCCCTCTGTTTCTCGCTCTCTGTTTCTTGCCCTCTGTTTCAGCCCCTCTATTTCAGCCCCTCTGTTTCAGCTGCTCTGTTTCAGCCCCTCTTTTTCAGGCCCCCTGTTTCTCACCCTCTCTTTCA
>NW_025146332.1:0-1309 GCF_004010195.1 Chiloscyllium plagiosum | reverse complement strand
GAACTTCGAAACCTGATCATCCTGTAACCAGTGCTAAGGACCAGGCCAGACTACTTCAAAGTATTGAAGGAAGGTAACCTAGACATTGCCATATTTTTCTTGTTTTGAAGATAGATGTGCAGTAGGTATTCCAGGTGTGATGCAGCGGATCAAACCACTCGGCTTTAAGTAAAGCAAAATTTAATAAAACACAACAGTTGAAACACGTACAAAAGAAAACATAGTTTAGAATAACTAACTAAAACACCAATTCGGTAACTAAGGCGCTGTTTCAATACACGAAACATCCCATATTCACACATCTTTGCAAAAGTTAAAATCAATCACAGACTCTTAGAGGCAGTAGAGACTTGAAAAAGAAACACCAGCCACAAATCATCTGCAGAAGCATGGAAACATTTTACACCTGGTTGGAACTCCTGAATGCCTCCAACCAGCATCTTGTTTGCTCAAATGAATCAAGCCAGAAAAATCCCGAACTGGGATATCTGGTCAACGTCCTTCCCTCTCTCCCTCACCACGCCACCGCAAACCTGGCTCTTTGCCAGAAATTTCAGCACGTCTGCCTTTGCAACCACTTCCATAAATGACCCAAGGACAAAACAATGCCGCCAAAATGACAGAATAGTCATACCAGGTTTCAGGAATCCTCCACCAGGTCTTCCCGATTTGTTTCCATTTGTGCTGACAGCTGATGAATTTTGGTCCAAGTGCTGCCTGCAGTCGCATCTAAGATTTCTTTTCATAATAAGTTCAACTGTTTCCTTTTTTTAAATATTTCTTTGGCGCCGAGTTTTCCACACTGATCATTCTTATTCATTGATTTCCAATTAAACCAAGAATTGCTTCGATTATTCACTCCAACTGTTCAATCACATTTTGATGTTTTATGAGGCCTTCTATCACCACGGTCGTTAGACTGGCACCTGCAACCGAAGGCTGGCTGGTTTATAAATAGCAGGGTTGTCTCTCCTCTCCTTCTTCAAGGAAACAACATTAACTATCCTCCAGTCTTCTGTCACTATTTCTGTCGACAATGACGACATGAAGTTGAAAGCCACAGGCTCTGTAATCTCCTCAGCTTCCCAGAGAATCCGAGTTTCAATCCCATCGGACCAAGAGGACCGATCTATTTTCACGCACTCCAAAATTGTTTACACCTCCTCCTTATGGACCTCAATCAGGTCTTGTGTAATAGCCTGCATCTCAGTGTTATCCTCGATAACATTGTCATTTCCCTGTGTGAACACTGACGAAAAAATCTATTTAGGTCTTCTCCTACTTGCTCCGACTCCACACACAGATTTGC
>NW_025146331.1:0-1309 GCF_004010195.1 Chiloscyllium plagiosum | reverse complement strand
TCAGAACGAGGAGAAAGTGGGGATTTCGGATACCTGAGATCAGAGCGAGGGGACACTGGGGATTGCAGATACTGGAGATCAGAGTGAAGGGAAAGTGGGGATTGTAGATACTGGAGATCAGAGTGAGGGGAAAGTGGGGATTGCAGATACTGGAGATCAGAACAAGGAGAAAGTGGGGATTGCAGATACTGGAGATCAGAGGATACTGGAGATCAGAACAAGGAGAAAGTGGGGATTGCAGATACTGGAGATCAGAGCGAGGGGACACTGGGGATTGCAGATACTGGAGATCATAGTGAAGGGAAAGTGGGGATTGTAGATACTGGAGATCAGAGTGAGGGGAAAGTGGGGATTGCAGATACTGGAGATCAGAACGAGGAGAAAGTGGGGATTGCAGATACTGGAGATCAGAGCGAGGGGAAAGTGGAGATAGCAGTTACTGGAGGTCAGAGCGAGGGGAAAGTGGGGATTGCAGATACTGGAGATCAGAGCGAGGTTAAATTGGGGATTGCAGATACTGGAGATCAGAGCGAGGTTAAATTGGGGATTGCAGATACTGGAGATCAGAGCGAGGTTAAATTGGGGATTGCAGATACTGGAGATCAGAGCGAGGTTAAATTGGGGATTGCAGATACTGGAGATCAGAGCGAGGTTAAATTGGGGATTGCAGATACTGGAGATCAGAGCGAGGTTAAATTGGGGATTGCAGATACTGGAGATCAGAGCGAGGGGAAAGTGGGGATTGCAGATACTGGAGATCAGAGCGAGGGGAAAGTGGAGATAGCAGTTACTGGAGGTCAGAGCGAGGGGAAAGTGGGGATTGCAGATACTGGAGATCAGAGCGAGGGCTAAGTGGGATTGCAGATACTGGAGATCAGAACGAGGGATAAGTGGGGATTGCAGATACTGGAGATCAGAGCGAGGGTAAAGTGGGGATTGCAGATACAGGAGATCAGAGTGAGGGGAAAGTGGGGATTGCAGTTAGTACAGATCAGAGCGATGGGAAAGTGGGGATTGCAGAGACTGGAGATGAGAGCGAGGGGAAAGTAGGGATTGCAGATCCTGGAGATCAGAGTGAGGGGAAAGTGGGGATTGCAGGTACATGTGATCAGAGCGAGGGGAAAGTGGGGATTGCAGATACAGGAGATCAGAGCGAGGTGAAAGTGGGGATTGCAGATACAGGAGATCGCAGCGAAGGGAAAGTGTGGAATGCCAATATAGGAGATCAGAGCGAGGAGAAAGTGGGGGTTGCAGATACTGGAGATCAGAGCGAGGGGAAGTGTGGATTGCAGATACTGGAGATCAGAGC
>NW_025146330.1:0-1309 GCF_004010195.1 Chiloscyllium plagiosum | reverse complement strand
GTACCACACTTTTTTTTACTTTGACTCTCTAGCATCTGCAGTCCTCACTTTGTCCTAGTGTCTGAATTCTCTGTTTGACCCATTGTGCCTGCCCCATTTCCACTCCCTCATGCCAACCTCCCGGCTTTCCCCCGATCACTGCATGCCATTTCTGTTCAAATAATCACCCAATGTCCCTCTTGAATGTTTCAGTTGACCTTGCAACTCCCACGCCTCCAGGCAGTGCCTTCAAGACCCTGACAACTCACCCTTGCTCCATTTACACGTCGCTTTAATTCTTCTCCCTGGTGATGACTCTTTTGGACATCTGAGCTCAACGTTTCACAATGTTAACAACAAAGTATCACAAACTTCATGTACATACTGGCAAATAAATGCTTAATTATCATTCTCATGAAGAGTCATCGAGTTGGACTTGAAAGAGTGACTCTGTTTCTCAATCTACAGACCCTGTCTCACCTGCTAATTTCTTCAGCATTCTCTGGTGTTATTTCAGACCCCAGCAATTGCAATATTTTGTTTCGAATCATCTGATGCTATTCAGAATGTTATTTAATGTGTGTGTGGGTGTGTGTGTGTGGAGCCCATTTGGGAAAGTAATTACTGGAGGCCTGTGACCAGTGGTGTGCCACAAGGATTGATGCTGGATCCACTGCTTTTCATGGTTTATATCAATGATGTTGATGTGAATTTAGAGTAAGTTTGTAGATGATACCAAAATAAGTGGTGTAGTAGACAGTGAAGATTATCACAGATTGCAACAGGACCCTGATCAGATGGGCCAATGGGCTGAGGAATGGCAGATGGAGTTTAATTCAGATAAATGTGAGGTGTTGCATTTTGGTAAGTCAAACCAGGGCAGAACTCATAGCATTAAGGGTAGCACCCTGGGGAGAGTTGCTGAACATAGAGACCTAGGGGCGCAAGTGCATAGAACATAAAACATGGAACAATACAGCACAGAACAGGCCCTTCGGCCCACGATGTTGTGCCGAACATTTGTCCTAGCTTAAGCACCCATCCATGTACCTATCCAATTGCCGCTTAAAGGTCACCAAAGATTCTGACTCTACCACTCCCACAGGCAGCGCATTCCATGCCCCCACCACTCTCTGGGTGAAGAACCTACCCCTGACATCTCCCCTATACCTTCCACCCTTCACCTTAAATTTATGTCCCCTTGTAACACTCTGTTGTACCCGGGGAAAAAGTTTCTGATTGTCTACTCTATCTATTCCCCTGATCATCTTATACACCACTATCAAGTCACCACTCCTCCTTCGCCGTTCCAATGAGAAAAGGCCTAGCA
>NW_025146329.1:0-1309 GCF_004010195.1 Chiloscyllium plagiosum | reverse complement strand
GTGTTTCAGACACTGGGCAGTGTTTATGGGATCT
The DNA here is from genome assembly GCF_004010195.1 of Chiloscyllium plagiosum. Taxonomy (NCBI): domain Eukaryota; kingdom Metazoa; phylum Chordata; class Chondrichthyes; order Orectolobiformes; family Hemiscylliidae; genus Chiloscyllium; species Chiloscyllium plagiosum. Next base: position 1,275 of record NW_025146329.1, on the reverse strand, counting down.
GACAGTGTTTCAGGCACTGGGCTGTGTTTATGGGATTAGATGAATTTCAGACACCGGGCTGTGTTTATGGGATCAGAAAGTCTTTCAGACACTGGGCTATGTTTTTGGGATGAGATGGTGTTTCAGACACTGGGCTGTGTTTATGGGATCAGATGGTGTTTCAGACACAGTGCTGTGTTTCTGGGATCAGACAGTATTTCAGACACTGGACTGTGTTTATGGGATCAGATGGTGTTTCAGACACTGGGCTGTTTTTCTGGGATTAGACAGTGTTTCAGACACTGGGCTGTGTTGATGGGATCAGACTGTGTTTCAGACACTGGTCTGTGTTTATGGGATCAGACAGTGTTTCAGACACTGGGCTGTGTTTATGGGATCAGATGGTGTTTCAGACACTGAGCTGTGTTTATGGGATCAGACTGTGTTTCAGACACTGAGCTGTGTTTATGGGATCAGACGGTGTTTCAGACACTGGGCTGTGTTTTTGGGAACAGACGGTGTTTCAGACACTGGGCTGGATTTATGTGATCAGATGGTGTTTCAGAAACTGGACTGTGTTGATGGGATCAGACGGTGTTTCAGTCACTGGGCTGTGTTTTTGGGGTCAGACGGTTTTTCAGACACTGGGCTGTGTTTATGAGATCAGACAGTGTTTCAGACACTGGGCAGTGTTTGTGGGATCAGACAGTGTTTCAGGCACTGGGCTGTGTTTATGGTATCAGATGATGTTTCAGACACCGGACTGTGTTTCTGGGATTAGACAGTGTTTCAGACACTGGGCTGTGTTTAGGTCATCAGACGTTGTTTCAGAAACTGGGCTTTGTTTCTGGGATCAGACGGTTTTTCAGACACTAGGCTATGTTTATGAGATCAGACAGTGTTTCAGACACTGGGCAGTGTTTATGAGATCAGACAGTGTTTCAGGCACTGGGCTGTGTTTATGGGATCAGATGGTGTTTCAGACACAGGGCTGTGTTTATGAGATCAGACAGCGTTTCAGACACTGGGCAGTGTTTATGTGATCAGACTGTGTTTCAGGCACTGGGCTGTGTTTATGGGATCAGATGGTGTTTCAGAACTGGGCTATTTTTCTGGAATCAGATGGTATTTCAGACACTGGGCTGTGTATATGGAATCAGATTGTGTTTCAGACACTGGGCTATGTTTCTGGGATCAGACGGTGTTTCAGACACTGGGCTGTGTTTATGGAATGTGACGGTGATTCAGACACTGGGCTTTTTTTGTGGGATCATACGGTGATCAGACACTGGGCTG
>NW_025146328.1:0-1309 GCF_004010195.1 Chiloscyllium plagiosum | reverse complement strand
ATGTGGGAAGTTCCTGGACTAGGGAGGATAGGACAGTGTCAAGGTAGGTGGAGATGAGTTCGGTGGGGCAGGAGCAGGCTGAGACAATGGGTCGGTCAGGGTGGCCAGGCTTGTGGATCTTGGGAAGGAGGTAGAACCGGGCGGTGCAGGGTTCCCGGACTATGAGGTTGGAAGCTGTGGGTGGGAGATCTCCTGAGGTGGTGAGATTCTGTATGGTCTGGGAGATGACGGTTTGGTGATGGGGGGTTGGGGTTATGGTCGAGGTGACGGTAGGAGGAGGTGTCTTCGAGTTGGTCTGGAGGAAGTGGGATGATTCGAAGGAGAAACATGATTACAGCGCCAACACTTAAAGCACTGTTTCTAAAGCACAATTTTTCTATAACACAGGGTTGCACAAGAAAGCAACCATCGCATTGTAGAAGAACTGATTGCATGAATTGACTTAGGATGTTGTAGTATTGTGATTAATAATACTTATGAAATTATGCTTGGATCAGAGCTAAAAAATGCAATAAAATGGAAGTTATTACCATTTTTGATACCAGAGTTCAGTTATGAACAAAAAGGTGCTGTAGACTGAGGATCGTGGCTGCTCACTCATAAGAGAGAGAGAGAGAGAGAGAGACCACTGATGGTGAGTATGAGTTGAGGGTCACCATGCCTCAGGGGTGAGATTGAGAAAATAGGGCCTCCATGGTAATGTCAACCTGCACTGATGCTGTCAATCTATCACAAAACAGCCAAACTGAGCCAAGAGTTATGTCATTCAGTTAGATGCTATGCATTTTTGCTGAATGATGTTGGTGTAAACAATTGGGAATACAGGAGAAAATATTGTGCTTTTTAAAAAAATAAACATTTTTGAATTGTCCTGATGGTAAATATTAAATTGCGAACTTGACATTTTTTTGGAGTTTGGCCTGTTAAGACTACTACAATTCACTTTTCAAATGAAATAGTCAATTTGCGGATGAGGATCCTTCTTCAGGTTTGAATTAACAGAGTGGAATGGTACTGCATTACCAGACCCTGGTCCTTCTCAGACTTTGAATTTGACAGGTACGTGAGGGGAGACGTTTAATTTTGAGGCAGCTGTATCAATGTCAAGCTGGCTCTTACATACATAAAGCTGTCGCCTGGAATTTCTGTGAAGCTTCTGTTCAGCTCCTCCTATAATTTAAGTAGGATATTCAGGAAATATAGCATAGATATCACTTTTGCTATTCATATGGTTTCTGCTGATCCTCACCCAAAGATAAGATCTCTCAAGTTCTATCCTTGTCTGTTTAATTACCTTAATAGGTATATT
>NW_025146327.1:0-1309 GCF_004010195.1 Chiloscyllium plagiosum | reverse complement strand
TTATTTTGTACATCTCAATCATGTTTCCTCTCAGGTTCTTCTGCTCTCAGAACAACGCCTCCAGTTTATACAATTTCTCTTCATAATTGAAACTCTTCTACCCAGACAATATCCTGGTAAATCTCTCCTGCATCTTTTCCAGTGCTATCATATCCATGCTATCATGCGAATTGCAGAACTGCACACAACAGGCAATATAGAGCTAAATGAGCAAGTGAAATCAATGATGTAGAAGTCCACAGAGAGAGGTATTTTCCACTAAATTTTATTTTCCTCAGTGCTGCCCTGTGTCCTTTTCCTGAGCCTGATATCCCAATAATCTCTGGTCCATGTTGTGAAAGCTGCTACAGGACAATTGATCTCACAACCACGGTATCGAAATGGATTGACTGGTTTGAAGGTGAGCACGTGGTTCTTCTATGACGTCACAGAGGCGCATGAAATGTCAAAGCTGGGAGCGTTCCTGGTCAAAGGTGGGGAGGAAGAGCTTATTTGTCGCCGTTTATTAGGCTATTAAGAAACAACAGCAGCATTAACCCGCACTGCAGATTTGCTCAGCGGAAGCGTGCTAGAGCCTTAAGCAGGAGGTCGACGAATTGAAACCAATCTCTGAAATTTTCCTTATAAATGCGCTGTTTTGTTACTTTGACAGTAAGCGCTGTTTTTGATCACATCGTCTCCACATCAGCCTCTTGCTCCCAGTAAACACTCCAATCCAGCGTACATCACATTCATTCCGACACAGCCACATGTCATATTCTCATTCCCTCTGTGATAATTGGAATTGACAATGTCATTCTCTGAAATGCAGCAATATAGCATGAAGTTTGTAGTTTAGTGAACAAAGAAGAGCAAAGAACACAGAAATTTTACAGCCCAGGAACAGGTCCTTTGAAAGTGGAAGCTTGAACTGATCCAAATCCACTTTCTAAGCCTATCATTCAATTCCTAAGCATCTGTATTCCTCTGCACCCCACCTACTCATGCATCTGTGCAGGCGCACCTGAAATGAATCGACCGTGCTTACCTCTACTACCTCTGCTGGCAACACGTTCCAGGCACCTACCACCCTCTGTGAAAAATACATCCAACGTCTATCTCTCTTAAACTTTTCACCTCTCACCTTGAACGCGTGACCTCTCATTATTTAAACCCTCACCTTGGGAAAAAACCGTATCTCTATCCACCCTGATGATTCAAGATTTTATAGATGTCAATCAGGCCCCCGTCAATCTCTCCTCAGAGCAAGCATGTTCCAGACCAGGCAACATCCTCATAAACGTCCACATCGTATTGGTAATTTAGCAGC
>NW_025146326.1:1121-1309 GCF_004010195.1 Chiloscyllium plagiosum | reverse complement strand
CCCACTTGGGCTGCAGTTGTGTACCTACCCCACTCGGGCTGCAGTTATGTACTTACCCCACATGGGCTGCAGTTATGTACCTACCCCGTGTGGGCTGCAGTTGTGTACCTACCCCACATGCGGTGCATTTATGTACCTACCCCACGTGGGCTGCAGTTGTGTACCTACCCCATGTGGGCAGCAGTTCT
>NW_025146326.1:0-1099 GCF_004010195.1 Chiloscyllium plagiosum | reverse complement strand
GCTGCAGTTGTGTACCTACCCCACTTGGGCTGCAGTTATGTACTTACCACACATGGGCTGCAGTTATGTACCTACCCAATGTGGGCTGCAGTTGTGTACTTACCCCACGTGGCTGCAGTTATGTACCTACCCCACATGGGCTGCAGTTATATACCTACCCCACGTGGGCTGCAGTTGTGTACCTCCCGCACGTGGGCTGCAGTTGTGTACCTACCCCACGTGGGCTCCAGTTATGTACCTCCCGCACGTGGGCTGCAGTTGTGTACCTACCCCACGTGGGCTGCAGTTATGTACCTACCCCATGTGGGTTGCAGTTGTGTACCTACCCCACGTGGGCTGCAGTTGTGAACCTACCCCACGTGGGCTGCAGTTGTGTACCTACCCCACGTGGGCTGCAGTTATGTACCTACCCCACTTGGGCTGCAGTTATGTAACTGCCCCACGTGGGCCGCAGTTGCATACCTACCCCATGTGGGTTGCAGTTGTGTACCTACCCCACTTGGGCGGCAGTTGTGTACCTACCCCACGTGGGCTGCAGTTGTGTACCTACCCCATGTGGGCTGCAGTTATATACCTACCCCATGTGGGCTGCAGTTATGGACCTACCCCATGTGGGCTGCAGTTGTATACCTACCCCACTTGGGCTGCAGTTATGTACCTACCCCATGTGGGCTGCAGTTGTGTACCTAGCCAACTTGGGCTGCAGTTGTGTACCTACCCCACTTGGGCTGCATTTATGTACCTACCCAATGTGGGCTGCAGTTTGTACTTACCCCACTTGGGCTGCAGTTGTGTACCTACCCCACTTGGGCTGCAGTTGTGTACCTACCCCACATGCGCTGCATTTATGTACCTACCCCACGTGGGCTGCAGTTATGTACATACCCCACGTGGGCTGCAGTTCTGTACCAACCCCACGTGGGCTGCAGTTGTGTACCTACCCCACGTGGGCTGCAGTTGTGTACCTACCCCACGTGGGCTGCAGTTATGTACCTACCCCACTTGGGCTGCAGTTATGTAACTGCCCCACGTGCGCCGCAGTTGCATACCTACCCCATGTGGGTTACAGTTGTGTACCTACCCCACTTGGGCGGCAGTT
>NW_025146325.1:0-1309 GCF_004010195.1 Chiloscyllium plagiosum | reverse complement strand
TGGAGAGTGCAGGAGAGCATGCCAAGAGTAGCAGCAGGCATGCCTAAAAATGAGGTGCCAATCAGGTGAAGCGACCAAACAGCAAACTTGCATGTCAAACTGTATAAGCAGCAAGTAATAGAGGTAAGTGATGCAGCAACCAAAATATCAGATCTAAGTTCTGCATTCCTGCCACATACAGTCGAGAATGGCTGTGGACAATTTAACAACTCACTGGAAGAGGAGGCTCCACCAGTATTCCCATTGACAATGATGGAAAAGCCTAGCACATCAGTGCAAAAGATAAGGCTGAAGCTTTCTCGGAGCTAAATATTCAAAGTCTTACATCCAAACGAAAAGACAGGCAGGTGGGCAGGGGTTGCCTGATCAGGAAGAAATGAAGTTAAATCAATAGCATAAATGAAGTGGAGTAAGATAATTTAAAAACACCATAATGGGATTTATCTAGAGACCTCCAAGAAATAGTCAAGATTTGGGGCATAACACATATGAGGAAATAGAAAAAGCATGTAAGAAAAGCATGGTTACAGTAATCGGGGGGATTTCAAAATGCAGGGGTACTACGAAAATAGGGCTGACAGTAGATTGCAAGAAAATTAATCTATGGAATTTCTGGAAGATGGCTTTTCAGAGCAGATTGTGGACCCCAGTAGAGAACAGGCAGTACCGGATTTAGTGTTGTGCAATGAGGAGTCTCCCCTTAATCTTCTAAACTCCAACGAATACAATCCCAGTATCCTCAGCCGTTCCTCATATGTTAGACCTGAATGAGGCAACCTTCATAAGGGAGATTAACTTGAATGAACCCTGAGGTGGCAGTGACCCTAATATAGAAGGTGGAATCAGATGTAACTCTATTACAGCTAAATAAAGGCAACTACTGAGACATGAGGGAAAAGCTGGAGAGAATTGACTGGGAGAAGAGCCTAATAGGACAGATAATGGAACAGTAATGGCAGGGGTTTCTGGGAGTAATCCGGTGACACAGCAGACATTCATCCCGAGGAGAAAGACAAGTATTAAAGAGAGCATGAGGCAATCATGGCTGACTCGGGAAGTCAGGGACAGCATAAAAGCAAAAGAGAAATCACATCATGTGGCAAAGTGCAGTGGGAAACCAGAGGATTGGGAAGCCTAGAAACACCAATGGACGACAATGAAGAAAGAAAGAAGGAGGGAGAAGATTAAGCATGAGGGAAAGCTAGTCAGTAATATTAAAAACAAGATTGCCAGAGTTTTTCGAGATATACAAAGCTCAAAAGAGGCAAAAGTGGATATTGGGCCGTTGGAAAATAAGGCTGGCAGAGTA
>NW_025146324.1:0-1309 GCF_004010195.1 Chiloscyllium plagiosum | reverse complement strand
CAACTCCTGTACTCAGTACTCTGACCAATAAAGGGAAGCATACCAAACACCTCCTTCCCTATAACGCCCCTTGTGCTTCCTTGCTCGCACTGAGCACGGGGCCCCTCGGTGTTGTAGCTGTCCGATCTGGGTGATGCTGATTTAACCCCCTCCCTCCCGCCTTTTCAGGAAGTGATCCGTCAGAGTGTGCAGGAAAAAGAGGAGGCCGCCCGCAAGAGGGAGAGTGCAGCCAAGAGCACAGCGTCCCACGGTGACAGGAGCGCCTTGCATCGTTTCCACAAGTGACCGGGGCAGGGGTCGGGGAAGGAGGAGGGGGACCGTGTCCCACTCCTGCCCAGAGACGAACTCTCAGAGACACCGCGTTTCAGAAACCAGATCCAGACAGTGACCAACCAAAATACCCTCCGGGAAATTGTATTTTACTCTGAACGACCCAAATAAAGTTATTTTCAGCGGGATTGCTCTCTCCCTGAAACCGAAACCGATGGTGACCTTGTCCACTGCCCCTCAGCTGGGAGCAGTCACTTCCTGGGAGTTCTGTTTTCAACGAGAGAGAGAGACACACCCACAGTGTCCTGGACATGACACTCTTGTTGAGTTCAGTCTCTCATGTACCCTCCGGGAAATTGTATTTTACTCTGAACGACCCAAATAAAGTTATTTTCAGCGGGATTGCTCTCTCCCTGAAACCGAAACCGATGGTGACCTTGTCCACTGCCCCTCACCTGGGAGCAGTCACTTCCTGGGAGTTCTGTTTTCAACGAGAGAGAGAGAGAGACACACCCACAGTGTCCTGGACATGACACTCTTTTTGAGTTCAGTCTCTCATGTTGCAGCTTTTGATTTTTCTTGTGCGGGATGTGGCTGTCCCTAATTGCCCCTGGAATGGGAAGCGATCAGGAGTTGTGTTCTGGGTCTGCCACCTCTCTCAGACACGGCCAGACCTGCTGAGCTGCTTCAGTCAGTCAGTGCCCCCGTCAGTTTCCCCTTCCTCCTGTCACTGGGGGACGCTCTATCCCAGCCCTGGCCATTAGAGAGCGAGCCCAGCCAGGAATCTTGTTGATATTACCCTCAGCCGGAACAACAGAATTGGTTTATTTCATTTCCAAATGAATCCTCATTCTGGTAAAACACGCGGGTTCAATGGAGAGTGGAGCGAATGGACTGTCCATGTTTACTGAGCAGAGGCCAGGATTCAGTCTGAAAATACACTCCCCACACTCTCACTATCACACACACAGACTCGCTCACACACACACACACACTCGCTCACACACACACACTCACTCACACACACAGACTCGCTCAC
>NW_025146323.1:0-1309 GCF_004010195.1 Chiloscyllium plagiosum | reverse complement strand
CACAGCACTGATCATTGTGGTACATTAGGGGACTCAAACAGCCTTCTACCACCACCTATTTTTGGCAAAACTTTCTCTAACACCAATTTGTAACACACTAGTCTATAGTTCCCTGCTCTATCTCTACAACCATTCCTACAAAGGGTAATCTCCATTCCTCGGGCACCTCACCTGTGACCAGATTCTATTTAAACATTTGCATCACCGCCTTTCATCCCTTGTTTCCAACAGCAGCCTGAGATGTAACTAATCTGGACCTGGCGATTGGTCCAATTTTATACCAGCCAACACCATGAATCCCTACTCACATCTTACTTCAATCTGTTCAAGAGCTTCCCTGTGCATCTTCTTGAATTCTGTACCTGCCTCCTCCTTTTCCAAAGTAAAACAGACGTGAAGTTCTCATATAACAATCAATCAGCGTCTCCAGTTTCACGCACAGATTCCTGCCTTGATCCCAGACCGAGTCTCCTCAGCAGACCATCGTGCCATTTGAGAGATTAACTGGAGAAAGCCCATTCAGTATATGTGATCAGTATATTTTACTTAGATCAAGACATCAAAATTGTACAGGTCCAGTCCAGGTACAGTCTCCGCAACTCTCTGTGTTACTAGTGCAGAATGTCTTTACTTCTAGTAGGAGCAAATTACTGCAGAAGATGAATCTGTACTGAAACAAGCACAAGCTAGTGATCACAGTTAGTCAGACAGCATCCGTAAAGAGAGACAAGCTGACACTTTGAGTCTAACTGATACTTCATCGTCTATATTTGGATTCCCTTTAAATGAAGGCGTTTAAAGAGGCACAGCACTGACACCTGTGGCACACCAGCGTACACCGGTCTTTAGTCACACAAACAACCTTCCACCACCACCTATGTTCTCCAATAGTTTCTCTAATGCTTACCTTCTCCGTTTGCATATGTTCCTCCCAATACACTTTGCTTTAATGTTTTCTGATAACTTACTGTGTGTGCTGATTAAACCTCCTCCTGAATATCTGACTGTACCACATTCACTGATTCGCCATTGTTTACATCTACAGAGAGATATCTTCAAGAAAACAATTGTAAATTATAACTTCCCTTTCATAAATGCAGAACGACTCTCTTGAAATTTGCTATTACTTACTCAGTGTCCAATAAGATCTTCGTTACAACAGGTTGCAACAGATTCCCTACTATGGATGACAACTAACTGGCCTGTATTCCTCCACTCTCCCATTTCTTCCCTTCGTATATTATTAGAATGCATTTATAACCTTCCGAAGTGAATGCAGAGAAATACAGTGGTCCCTATTGCAATCAAT
>NW_025146322.1:0-1309 GCF_004010195.1 Chiloscyllium plagiosum | reverse complement strand
CCCCCTAGTGTTCTCTTGCTCTTCCCTATCTCACAATCATCCACCCTTTGTTTTTGCACTCTCCCATCCACACTGGCAAGCTCTGCAACAAACCCTCCCCACACCCCCCACCCCGCCACCCGCCTGGCCCTGCCTCGGCGCAGCATTGTTTTGCTGATACAAACTAGTTGGATGAAAGGGCCTCTTAAATACCATCTGATTCCCATGGGAACTATCACACGCCAGTTGTGCATACATACTTTTGCATGGACTGTTGTGCGACTGTAGCCAGCCATGCACACGCGAGCATGTACACACCCTTACCCTCGAACATTCTCTCTCTCTCTCTCTCTCACTCACACACACACACTCATTCTCCGGCCTTCCCTGTTTATGATTGGATGGGAACTCACTCTGTACTCTGTTTCGCGATTGCATTGTTATGTCAGAATATCCTAAAAAACCCACCCATCGTCAGGCCAAGATCTTCCTGATTGTACGTGGAGTGTAGAGAAACACATTCCTGGTCACCCCCATTGGAATGGTCAGCGCAGAGGGAAGACACCGGGTTTGGGGAAGAAGTAGGAGAACACTGCACCGTTCAGAAAAGGCCCGAACATCAGGGGAGCACCGTCAATGACAATTTCTGTCTGACAGCCACATGGATAGGATGGTCAGACTGTGTATCTAGAACAAAAATACTGTACGGTCGTGGGCCACCTGTCAAATATGCAGCTCTCAGTCACATTCCAACTTGTAACTCACTCTTGAGTATCCGTTATTTTATAGAAGTCACCTTTATACCTCTCAATTACTTTCCAGTCTGTAACACACCCCCCAATGAAATGTTCGTTTGTTTACAGGACACAGAATGATCAGCCCCTTTGTCCCACCACATTTGTGTTGATTTTGCTGCCATTCCAAACTCATTCCACCAGCCTGCATATTATCCCTATCCCTTTATCCCCTGCCTTTTCACATGTCTATCCAAATGCCTCTTAAACATTGCGATCATATCTGATTTTCCCACCTTCCCTGGTTTTAGCGTCCTGACACAGAGCACTTTCTTTTTTTAAAAGAAATTCTCGTCATCTCCTTTCGACATTATCTTCTCACCTTAATTCTTTGTTCCCTATTATTTGACACATCCACGTGAATTAAAGAATGGCTAACTACCCTATCATTTCCTCTCATAATTTTATGTACTTCTATCAATTTGTCCCTCAACATTCGACGCTGTTGTGAATACACTGCAAGTTTGTGCAGGTGAACGTGAGGACTGCAGATACTGGAGATGAGAGTCTAGATTTGAGTGGTGCTGGAAATTCAC
>NW_025146321.1:0-1309 GCF_004010195.1 Chiloscyllium plagiosum | reverse complement strand
TGTTCCAAAAGATTCCCTCCACCAATTTGCCCAACACCAATGTCAGACTCACCGGTCTATCGTTCCCTGGCTTTTCCTTACCATCTTTCTTAAATTGTTGCACCATGTTAGCCAACATGACAACACTCCTTTTCTGATGGGCAAGGAATGATTTCATCTGGGGAGCAAAACTAAAGAGATCGGAGGAGCGAAAGCCAGGGTAAAGTGCTGTTCGCAATGAGTATAAGATATTAGGTACTGACGAACAAAAACAAAACCGAAAGAGGAACTAGAACTGGACAAAAAATAAATTCATCCCAAGTGATCAGTTCTCATTGAGTGAAGTGGATATAAAAAAATAAATGACCCAGATAAAAGTCGAGGTATTCACGAAAGGTCAGAGTGGGAAAACCATCAATTGGTACAAGTCCACTCTGGCTCACAGCATTCTCTCATATATACACATGGAAAAAAAGTTTTTAAAATAGGCTTCTAATATGAAGCGTAAATAATTTCTTGTTGAGATTCTGTATATTATAATTGCAAATTTATTTTCATCAACAATTGATTTTGCTGATGAATTGCTGGGAACGTCATGCACAACCAGAGCCACTTCATGACTCACTCTCTGCACCTTTCCAGTGACCCAGCGCTCCCTCATATTTTGAGATTTGTGTACCTCTTTACACAAGTTATTGTCATCTGACCTAATATAATCTTTAGCGGATCAACATCCACTCTGTTTAATTTGTCGCGATGAAGTACATTTTAAGTCTGTTTGGGATTATGCTGTGTTAAAGTATCCAGTGATGATGCTATCATGGTTAGTAAAGCCGTGTTCCAGGCAGGCGAGCTGGGTTTGGTTCCTGGCAATTGCAAATTGATATTTTTGCACTGAACAAATGGAAAACTCAAAGACTAAAGGAATTTGATCAGTTTGAAAATACCTATGGCTCTTATTCCAAGACAGTAGGCGTAGACAGAGACAGCCTAGCCAAACTATTGACTGCTGCTTTGTCTCACACCTCCTCCCTTCCTACCTGCACCCTCTAATCCCACAGAGTTAACTCTGGCTGTGCTTCATCTCTAGGGGAACTGTGCACCAGTAGAGAGAGCTGGGAACAAAGAAAAGCAAAGAAAATTTACAGCCCAGGAACAGGCCCTTCAGCCCTCCAAGCCTGAGCCGATGCAAATCCACTGTACAAACCTGTCGCCCAATTCCTAAGCATCTGTATCCCACTGCTCCCCACCTCCTCATGCATCTGACCAGATGCATCCTAAATGAATCTACCGTGCTTGCCTCTACCATCTCTGCTGCAATGCGTTCCAA
>NW_025146320.1:0-1309 GCF_004010195.1 Chiloscyllium plagiosum | reverse complement strand
GGGAATAGGAAACAGGAGTGGCAGAGAATGGGAATTCTGAGGGGGAATGAGAAATGTAATTTGGGAAAGAATAGGAATTTTGTGAAGGCGTGTGAAATATGTGCGGGCTCGGTGGATCAGCAATGGGAAATCCAGCTAGAGGGGAGGGGATTCTGGGTGGGCTGGTCCTCGGAGGGTTGATGTGGACTTAAAAGGCCAAATGACCTGCTTTGACACTTTATGGAATCTCCGATTATCTGTCTCTGCCCCACCTCCGTTCTTCCACTGCAGGAGCCCCGTCAATGTCTGTCTTACTTCCAGACTTGACGATTGTATTATACTACTTGTTCTATTCCTTCGCCGGTTGGTGAAGGATAATACCAGAACCAGTCTTTGCACCATTTAAATTAATTTACATGATTATACATTGCAGGCAAGCTATTTGTATTCTTTTAATTAAATCTTTGAGAACTTCAATTTTAATTGCTCCATTAATGGAAAAGCCTTCAGTTACTAAGACAGTGACCTCTTTAATTCTCTCCCTGAACTTTACTTCTTTCTATGTCACTTTCCTCCTTCAAGGCACTTGAACTGTATGACAGATTTCACATCTGTCCTTGGATCTCTGAGGCTCAGTATCATGTTTTATTCTATGTCTGTGAAGCTACTTGGTTTGTTTTATCATATGAAAGCTTTGTTATAAATGCAAGTTTTTAAAGATAAAATAGGAAGAAAACAGGGTAACTGTGAAATAAAGCATCAGAACATATTTCAAAAGTGATGACTATATTTAAAAAACCTCAACTTTCAGATGTAGAGATATGATGGGTGTCATGCATAAGATTAATTGGCAAGGAATTAAGGCAGGGGTAGCAAACGGGATTTAAACAGATAGAAGGGTGGAAATATAGAAAAGGATTTGGGGAAGTTCCAGAGTGGTTCAAGAAAGTCGTGGTTTCTGGGTTTGCTTCTGGGGGCACTTTTATTTTCAGTATTCACTTAATAATTTGATTATGTACCAAGAGCATGTGGTGTTGAAAATCAGAATATTGTAAAATAAGAAGAATGATGAGTGTTTTGGAAAAGTTAAGGAAGCTGTGAGGAGGTTTGATAAGAAGCAGGAATGGTTTAAAGATGACAGGTAGAATTGTGTTGGCGGGTATGTGTGTGGCAGTGTATTTTTTTAATTTTAGCTTAAGCGTACCAGCAGCAATTGTAATTTGAGTGGGAGCAGGCCTGGTGCTATGAAGGATAGTGATTTGTAAAAGCAGGTTCAAAGGGCAATAAAGGCTTTACTTTAAAAGCTGTGCTATTAATTATGGAGCAAGTA
>NW_025146319.1:0-1309 GCF_004010195.1 Chiloscyllium plagiosum | reverse complement strand
ATCACAGTGTGAAAGACTGTGGATCACAGTGTGGATGACAGTGTGGATCACAGTGTGAATGACAGTGTGAATGACATTGTGAATGACTGCGAATGACATTGTGAATGACAGTGTGGATCACAGTGTGAATGACAGTGTGGATCACAGAGTGAATGACAGTGTGAATCACAGTCTGAACGACAGTGTGGATCACAGGGTGAATGGCTGTGGATCAAAGTGTGAAAGACTGTGGATCACAGTGTGAATGACAGTGTGGATCACAGTGTGAATGACAGTGTGGATCACAGTGTGAATGACAATGTGGATCACAGTGTGAGTGAGTGTGTGGGTCACATTGTAAATGACTGTAGATCACAGTGTGAATGTCAGTGTGGGTCACAGTGTGAATGACAGTGTGGATCACAGTGTGAATGACAGTGTGGGTCACAGTGTGAAAGACAGTGTGGGTCACAGTGTGAAAGACAGTGTGGGTCACAGTGTGAATGACAGTGTGGGTCACATTGTAAATGACTGTAGATCACAGTGTGAATGTCAGTGTGGGTCACTGTGTGAATGACTGTAGATCACAGTGTGAATGACAGTGTGGATCACAATGTGAATGACAGTGTGGATCACAATGTGAATGACAATGTGGATCACAATGTGAATGACAGTGTGGATCATAGGGTGAATGGCTGTGGATCACAGTGTGAAATACTGTGGATCACAGTGTGAATGACTGTGGATCACAGTGTGATTGACAGTGTGGATCACAGTGTGATTGACAGTGTGGATCACAGTGTGAAAGACAGTGTGGGTCACTGTGTGAAAGACAGTGTGGGTCACAGTGTGAATGACAGTGTGGATCACAGTGTGAATGACAGTGTGGGTCACTGTGTGAATGACAGTGTGGGTCACTGTGTGAAATACAGTGTGGGTCACAGTGTGAAAGACAGTTGTTGATCACTGTGTGAAAGACAGTGTGGGTCACTGTGTGAAAGACAGTGTGGTCACAGTGTGAATGACAGTGTGGATCACAGTGTGAATAACTGGATCACAGTGTGAATGACAGTGTGGATCACAGTGTGAATGACAGTGTGGATCACAGTGTGAACGAGAGTGTGGATCACAGTGGGAATGAATGTGGGTCACAGTGTGAATGACAGTGTGGATCACAGTGTGAATGACTGGATCACAGCGTGAATGACAGAGTGGATCACAGTGTGAATGACTGTAGATCACAGTGTGAATGACAGACTGGATCACAGTGTGAATGCCAGTGTGAGTCACAGTGTGAATGATAGTGTGGGTCACAGTGTGAATGACTGTG
>NW_025146318.1:0-1309 GCF_004010195.1 Chiloscyllium plagiosum | reverse complement strand
ATCTGTGACCGTCCTGTCCTGATTTGCCTTCCCAAAATATAACACCTCACATGCATCTAAATTAGATTCCATTTTCCACTACTCGGCCCATTTGCCCATGTTATCAAGTTCCCGTTGTTCTCTCAGATAACATTTCTCGCAGTGCACTGCTCCAACTATTTTGATGTCATCTCTAAACTTACTAACGATACCTCCAATCTTCACATCCAAATCATTTGTATAAATTATGAAAGTGATGAATCCTGCACTGTCCTTGTAGCATAGGACTGGTTCCAGGCCGTGAGCCCAAATCGCAATCCTCCACAACCACCATCTCCATTCTGCCTACAAGCTAATTATGAATCCAATTTCATTGGTCCCTCTGGATCTCATGAATTCTGAACTAACCGATCCACTATGAAGAACCTTATTGAACCTTATTGATCACTTTGCTGAAATCAATACAGATAATGTCTATAACTATGCAGTTTCAATCAGAATTGTTACCTTTTCAAAAAAGTCAGTCAAGTCAAGAAGACACGATTTCATAAGGACAAAGCCATGCTTGCCATCCCCAATCAGTCTTTGCCTTTCAAAATGTATGACATTCCTATCTCTCAAAACCCTATCTTACAATTTACCGACCATTGCTGATCAGCTCACCGGTTAAAGGTTCTGTACCTCTATCTCACTACCTATCCCAAATAATAGCATCATATTAGCCAAACTCCAAGCTTCTGGACGCTCACCAGTGTCTATTGCTTTTAAAACTGTCTCACAAAAACTCCCAAACCATCTCTTCGTTTGAACTTGCAGAATTAGGTGTCATTTTATCAGGTAAACTTGGTAGATGCATGGAACTGTTCTTCCCCAATACCATTTTACGTCTACTCAATGTTAATTCAAAATCTGGTGCTGATGGATCTTTGCTAACTTAAGGTATCCGGAGGCATGGGGAACAGATGAGCCTGACAGGTCGAGATTTCCACGTCTCGACCTGTTGGTCGAGAAACATCTGAGCTCAATGTTGAATCCAAAGGTTTATATTTCTGTGTAGAAATATGAGCTGGTGTTATGCCAGCTCTGACTGAGGTTCATTGGAATAATGCTGGAGGTCGAGGATAAACAGGTCAGAGTGAGAGTGCCAGGGATTTAAATGACAAGGAAAGAGAAGCTGAAGCTCATTCCTGACGAAATTCTTATGCATTAAACATCGATTCTGCTGCTCCTGCGTAGCTGCCTGACCTGTTGCGCTTTTCCAGCTAACAATAACCACTCTGATCACCAACAACTGCATCCTCACTTTCTCCAAGCTGATTTCAACCCGATT
>NW_025146317.1:0-1309 GCF_004010195.1 Chiloscyllium plagiosum | reverse complement strand
TGCAATAAAACATCCCCATGATTATTCCTGATTGTCTTTGTATGAAACTGCATCATTGCATGTACTTTGTTAATCACTTCCTAAATCTCCTGACTAAGTTTAGATGAGTCTTGTAGTGCAATATACAAATCCCAGAGTACCACAGAAAATATTACGTTTTTTTTCTCCGTTTAAGCATTTTAATATAGTTTTGTACGTCCGTCACAGCAAGAATCGTCGTTATACCTTTACTTCCGAAGATTTTCTCACTAACCTCCCCTGTCTTTTTTTGCCCATTGCAGAGTCTCCATATCCAATTAAATGACTATCTTAGTGAATGAACTAATTGAGCTCTAATCCAATAAATCCCCTTATCCACGTCATTGGTATAGATTATAAATAGTTGATAGCCTCACACTGATTCCTGAGGCACTCCACTAGGTCACCACTTCACATCATGAAAATAAGTATTTATCATGAATATTTCTTCCCTTAGAGTTCACCAGGGCTCACCTGTTGCAGGGCAGCTGAGTAGAAACTTTGGTCCCCTCCCCCCCGCCCCACGATACTGTGTAATACAATTAAAGGGCTGAATTATTTCAATCTATTCTTGTGTAAATCCGTCGAGGGCAGAATGGATGATGGGACCTTCACCTACCGCTTCAACAGCCATGATAAGTGCACATGGGTTAGGAGAAGCAGTTATCCCTTCAGTCCATCAAGCCTGATGCACCATTCAGAATGGTCTTTGTTGATGTGAATGTGGCTGAACATCCCTTTTGAGCCTGTCTTCTTGTTCATCAAAGCCCTCTGGAACCGAACCTTGAATGTTTTCAGTCACCCAGTCCTCACGGCATATTGAAAATGAGAACACCACATATTGCACAATCCTAAAGAGAAAGCAGTATTTCTATCCCAGTCTGAAATGGGAATGCCTTATTCTCAAAGATTGTTCCCTTCAAACCATACACTGCCCTTTTGAAACACAACAGTTAGGAACAGATATAGACCATTCAGCCTCTCAAACCTGACCACACTCCCATTAATGCTCTTCACTCAAATAATTTCCAAATTTAGCCTCCACTTAATTCGCAGAAAGACAATTCTGTACACCATAAGTTCGAATGCGAATGAGAAACTGGAGCAGAATTAGGCTATTAGGCTAGACTCATCATTTCTGACATGTTTCTCCAAGTTATTCACCTGCCTTCTCCGACTGACCATTGATTGCCTATTAATTGTTGTGTATTCTTAGTCTTACCAGATCAAAGTCTCTGCTCTTTTATTAGCAAGAAATGACTGATGGTGATTTAACCTGAGGGTCGCCAGA
>NW_025146316.1:0-1309 GCF_004010195.1 Chiloscyllium plagiosum | reverse complement strand
TAATCTATCCAGAACTTCCACACCCAAAATTCGATTGAAAAATTCTTCCAGTTCAATACACAATTGTTAATGATAACTCTGTTCCCTTTCCCGCAGGCGAAAGTGAGGATTGTACATGCTGGAGATAAGAGTCAGCATTAGAGTGGTTCTCAAAAAACACAGCAGGGGGGTCACGCAGCATCCGAGGAGCATGAAAATCGAAGTTTCAGGCAGGCACCCTTCATCAGTAACCTTTCACGCAGCCAATTTATGATCAATATTGGTACTCTTCCTTATATTCCGTCATGCCCAGGTTTCATGCACAGCGGTCTCACAGAACTTTTGTCTTTTGTTTTGCCAATCGACATTTATCTGATCATTTTGGATTAGCATCATCAAGACTTCTTCTTACCTCATCAAAATAATCGGCAGTCATTTCCCCACAATTTTATATGAGCAATTCTATTTAAGCTTTCCTGAATAAAACACATATTTATTCACGTGACACCTTATTTTGTCTGATATGACCGTTTGCAACATGTTGCACACAGCATTAAACGGATATCCTGTCAGTACAAAATTAATTGACAAAACGTTTATCAGTAAACTGAAAGCGTGCAAACCTTTTAAAGATGAGAAAATGTGTCTGAATGAGTTGTGACTTGGACATTAGTTATCGCGAATACAAAGTAAAGACAATCAGTTTGTGATGGCGTTGACCTCTACCACATTTTCAGAAGCTGCCAGACAAACTGAATACTTCCAGCTTTCTGTGTTTTTTTTTTTAAATATATATCAGATTGCCAGTATTTGGCTTCTGCACTTGTTCTTGGGACGAAAGGGATGAAACGTTCTGGGTCGAAAGCAGGAGCAGTCACCTCCTTCAGTGATGCAACTCCCAGCTTTCCTCTGGTTTTTTGTTTAGCAAAAACGCTAAATGGCTTTAAAATTGGATTTTCATGATAATCTAACTGTTTATATGTCACTCTTTCTGCTCAAATACGAAATTTAAAAAAAATCAATTTATATCAATTTCACAATGTATATATGCATGTCCTGGACAGAATTCAACTTTTAAGGAGAAGGCAGCATTTCATATCGGAAACAATAAATGCTAAATATTTGCAGGCCATGGCTGTGAGAGCACGGAATCCAAATTACTAGACTTACAGGGACAGTCTCTGTTTATTTCACCCTGGACACTGTCTGATTCGGCATTATATTCTCCCATCCTTCTGCACATGATGCCTTCAGATCTGTCTTGGTTTTGTTACGACTGGTTTCTAATGCATGGGCTATCCAATCATCTATTATGTTGCAGTTTCTAAAG
>NW_025146315.1:0-1309 GCF_004010195.1 Chiloscyllium plagiosum | reverse complement strand
TCTTGTACAGTGGGTAATGCCTATGCTTCTGAGTCAGAGCTCTGGGTTGTATTCCAATACCTGAACTTGCATGGTAATGTCTCTCACTCTGGACCAGAATGTCCGGATTCAAGTCCTGTCTATCACGGAAGTATCTCACAGTATTTCAAAACTGCATGATGAACAAACACACATGAGAACAATGTTGCAGTTTCATGGATTATTGTCTACCTATGAGCCCAAAGGTTTAGACTCAAATCCCACAGAGGTGTTTCATAATGTGGCTGAACAAGTTGTTAAAATGATTTTACAATTGTGATGTGATGAAGAAGAAAGTGGAGTCAGTATTGAATTTCAGAACTTAGACCCAGGTTTACTGAAAACACAGCCATTCGTATTGATTGGGGTCAAAATTGCACATTCTTGATGTTTATAAAATCATGAAGACCTTGGATAGGGTGAATAGTCAGGGTCTTTACACCAGTGTACGCAAGTCCAAAACTAGGGCACACAGATTTAAGATGAGATGGACAAGATATAAAAGGGACCTAAGGGGACCATTTTCACACAGAGATGGTATGTGTATGCAACGAGCTGCAAGACGAAGTGATGGAGGATGGTACAATTACAACATTTGAAACGCATCTGGATGGGGACATGAATTGGAAGGGTTAGGAGGGATGTGGTACCAATGCTGGAAAATGAAACTAAGTTAACTTACTACATCTGGTTGGCACGAATGAGTTTGACCAAAGCGTCCGTTACTGTGTTGTACATTTCTATGATTCATTGACCCATTTAAAAATGATCTCGTTGTAATCTTATGACCTTCTTCATCTTCCACTATTTAACTAATCTTGTTGTCGTCAGTAAACTTGCTCACCATACTTTGTATAATTCTCATCTAAATCATTGATATAAAAGTGGATCCAGCACCAATCCCTGTGGAACGCCCATGGTCACAGGCCGCCAGTCCAAAAGTCAACTTTCCTCCATCACCCTGCCTTTTGCCAATTATCTGAAACACACATATGCATTCAGACATAGAGACACAGACACAGTTCTGTCTTTAATACAGAGATAGATATATTCTGACTGATAAGGGAATCAAGATAACAGTGAGAAGGCGGGATAATTTTGTTGAGTAATATGTCAGCCATGATTGAACAGCAGTTCAGACTTGGTGGACCAAACAGTCTAGTTGTGTACCAATTTCATACGCTGTATGGTTGACGCTGTCTGAAATGTCTAACCAAGGGATCAGTAGAGGCTGAGTTTGAAAAATACTTTACTGAATGGAGCCAATGGGAATGTTAATAGGTTTGAGGGG
>NW_025146314.1:0-1309 GCF_004010195.1 Chiloscyllium plagiosum | reverse complement strand
TATTTGGGTGGAACTGAGAAATAAGAAAGGAATGATCACCTCACTGGGATTGTATTATAGACCCCCCCAATAGTCAGAAGGAAATTGAGAAACAAATTTGTAAGGAGATCTCAGTTATCTGTAAGAATAATAAGGTGATTATAGTAGGAGATTTTAATTTTCCAAACATAGACTGAGACTGTCATAGTATTAAGGGTTTAGATGGAGAGGAATTTGTTAAGTGTGTACAAGAAAATTTTCTGATTCAGTATGTGGATGTACCTACTAGAGATGGTGCAAAACTTGACCTACTCTTAGGAAATAAGGCAGGGCAGGTGACTGAGGTGTCAGTGGGGGAGCACTTTGGGGCCAGCGACCATAATTATATTAGATTTAAAATAGTGATGGAAAAGGATAGACCAGATCTAAAAGTTGAAGTTCTAAGTTGGAGAAAGGCCGATTTTTGATGGTATTAGGCAAGAACTTTTGAAAGCCTATTGGGGGCAGATGTTCACAGGCAAAGGGACAGCTGGAAAATGGGAAGCCTTCAGAAATGAGATAACAAGAATCCAGAGAAAGTATATTCCTGTCAGGGTGAAAGGAAAGGCTGGTAGGTATAGGGAATGCTGGATGACGAAAGAAATTGAGGGCTTGGTTAAGAAAAAGGAGAAAGCATATGTAAGGTATAGACAAGATAGATCGAGTGAATCCTCAGAAGAGTATTAAGGCAGTAGGAGTATACTTGAGAGGGAAATTAGGACGGCAAAAAGGTGACATGAGATAGCTTTGTCAAATAGAATTAAGGAAAATCCAAAGGGATTTTACAAATACATTAAGGACAAAAGGGTAACTATGGAGAGAATAGGGCCCCTCAAAGAGCCGCAGAAAATGGGGGCGATACTAAACAAATATTTTGCATCAGTATTTACTGTGGAAAAGAATATGGAAGATATAAAATATAGGGAAATAGATGGTGACATCTTGCAAAATGTCCATATTACAGAGGAGGAAGTGCTGAATATCTTGAAATGCATAAAGGCGGATAAATCCCCAGGACCTGATTGCTGGGCCTCTTGCTGAGATATTTGTATCATCGATAGTCGCAGGTGAGGTGCCAGAAGACAGGAGGTTGGCTAACGTGGTGCCACTTTTTAAGAAGGGTGGTAAGGTCAAGCCAGGAGACTATAGAGCAGTGAGCCTGACATCGGTGGTGGGCAAGTTGTTGGAAGGAATCCTGAGGGATAGAATGTACTTGTATTTGGAAAGGCAAGGACTGATTAGGGATGGTCAACGTGGTTTTGTGCGTGGGAAATCATGTCTCACAAACGTG
>NW_025146313.1:0-1309 GCF_004010195.1 Chiloscyllium plagiosum | reverse complement strand
TGACGGCTGTGTTACTGACGTCTGTGTTACTGATGTCTATGTTACTGACGGCTGTGTGACTGAGGGCTGTGTTACTGAGGGCTGTGTTACTGACGGCTGTGTTACTGACGGTTGTGTTACTGACGGATGTGTTACTGAGGGCTGTGATACTGACGTCTGTGTTACTGAGGGCTGTGTTACTGACATCTGTGTTACTGACGGATGTGTTGCTGAGGGCTGTGATACTGACAGCTGTGTTACTGACGGATGTGTTGCTGAGGGCGGTGATACTGACATCTGTGTTACTGACGGATGTGTTGCTGTGGGCTGTGTTACTGACGGATTTGTTACTGAGGGCTGTGTCACTGACATCTGTGTTACTGAGGACTGTGTTACTGACGGCTGTGTTAATGACGGCTGTGTTCCTGACAGCTGTGTTACTGACGGCTGTGTTACTGACGGCTGTGTTACTGACGGCTGTGTTACTGACGGATGTGTTACTGACGGCTGTGTTACTGAGGGCTGTGTTACTGACGTCTGTTACTGAGGGCTGTGTTACTGAGGGCTGTGAAACTGACGTCTGTGTTGCTGACAGCTGTGTTACTGACGGCTGCGTTACTGACGGCTGTGTTACTGACGTCTGTGTTACTGACGGCTGTGTTACTGAGGGCGGTGTTACTGACATCTGTGTTACTGACATCTTTGTTACTGAGGGCTGTGTTACTGAGGGCTCAGTTACTGACATCTGTGTTACTGACATCTTTGTTACTGAGGGCTGTGTTACTGACGGCTGTGTTACTGACATCTTTGTTACTGAGGGCTGTGTTCCTGACGGCTCTGTTACTGATGGCTGTGTTACTGACAGATGTGTTACTGAGGGCTGTGTTACTGACATCTGTGTTCCTGACGGCTGTGTTACTGATGGCTGTGTTACTGACAGATGTGTTACTGACGGCTGTGTTACTGACAGCTGTGTTACTGAGGGCTGTGCTACTGACATATGTGTTACTGACATCTTTGTTACTGAGGGCTGTGTTACTGATGGCTGTGTTATTGACAGATGTGTTATTGAGGGCTGTGTTACTGAGGGCTGTGTTACTGATGGCTGTGTTACTGACAGCTGTGTTACTGACATCTGTGTTTCTGAGGGCTGGGTTACTGAGGGCTGTATTACTGAGGGCTGTGTTACTGACGGCTGTGTTACTGACAGCTGTGTTACTGAGGGCTGTGTTACTGAGGGCTGTGTTACTGACATCTGTGTTACTGACATCTGTGTTACTGACGGCCTTGTTACTGTCAGCTGTGTTACTGACAGCTGTGTTACTGACAT
>NW_025146312.1:0-1309 GCF_004010195.1 Chiloscyllium plagiosum | reverse complement strand
AAAAAAAAGCCATGGGATTAAAGACCACCAAGTTTCACATCAGTGGGAGAGAAATAATTGCAGAAAATTGTGAAGGCTGTTGAGGAATGATCACGAAATATCTTCAAGGTTAAGATGCACAGATTTTTAAACAAGGGTTACAGGGAACACGCAGGAAAATGGAATGGAATGTTATCAGAATAAATGTACCCTAATTGAAAGTAAAAGCAGAGTCAGAGAGCGGATGGGCATACTGTCGCTCGTATGTCTAATGGCAAACCTTTTTTAGTAGACTGTATTCACTGGAACATCAACATCTCTCCCTCCGGAGTGAGAAACAGTTTCGAATACAATCAATAGTTACAAGGAGTTCATAAATGCAGTACTGGTGGACAGAAAAGACCAGAGGACGGCGACAACGCGGATGGGATGTCAGGGTGAATATTTGCATCAGCGCAGTCACCATTACTAGGAGGAAGACCTCAGCAAGGCACACCACCTCAAATCCAAGCATGGGCCTGGTGTTTAGGAGTGCTTAAGGTCCAAATAATACATCACTGTAGTGTCTCCATCCTCTCAGTCAGATCCACCGACGTCAAGCCGGTGTTCTTCTCCGACCACTGCCTCCTGCTGGCCGTCTCTCACCTACAGGACGAGCAGCGGGCTGGTAAGGGAATGTGGAAGCTGAACACCAAGCTGTTGACCCCGGGAAACTTTGAGGAGTTCAAGAGGGACTACGCAGGTTGGAGAACCGTGAAGTCCCTCTTTGAGCCCCCAGCGGACTGGTGGGAAACAGGAAAAGCAAACATCAAGAGGTTCTTCATCCTCAAAGGTGTTCAGGAGGCGAGAGAGAGGTGGGGAAAACTGTCCCAGCTCCAGGAAAGTATGCAGAACCTGCTCCTGCTGCAGACGATGGGGGTGGATGTCACGGAGGACCTCAAGGAGGTGAAGGGCCAGCAACCCTCGCTCTTTGCTTCGGAGGCCTCCAAGATAATCTTCCGGTCCAGGGTCCGATCGTGGAGCAGGACGAGACGTGCTCACGTTTCTTCTTCCAGAAGGTGCACAAAGAGAGCTCTGTGCCTGAAGGAAGAAGATGGCTCGCCAACGTCATCTCAGGCTGACATCATGAGGATCAGTAAATCCTTGTACGCCAGTCTGTATGACGCGAAGCCGACCGACAGCACGGCCTCCCAGTCGTTCCTGTCCTCTATGAGGCTGGACCAGCCGCTATCTCTGGATGAGCTGACCAAGGCCCTCGAGTCCTTCGAAAAGAATGCAACTCCCGGAAGCGACGGCATACCGGTCGAGCTCTATTCCGCTCTGTGGGACT
>NW_025146311.1:0-1308 GCF_004010195.1 Chiloscyllium plagiosum | reverse complement strand
GGAATAGAGATAATAACTTTAATTTCCTGCAATTCCATTCAATCGTGTCCCTTATGCAGGGGATTCTACCATCTTTACCCAGTCCAGCGTACGAGAGACTGTAGAACCAGAATAAAAACATGAGCTGACCCTTAATTCAGGAATCCCCACCGTGTGGGGAAGCAGGCTAGTCGGCCCTTCCCGTCCACACATCCATCCGAAACGCATCCCACCAGACGCCACAGTATTCCCTATCTCGTAAGCCTGCATTTCCCATTGTTGATCCTGTAACTGTCACATCTTTGGTCAGAGGGAGAAATAAAAATACAAACACGCAGAGAATGTGCAGACTGCCCACAGACAGAGACCCGAGGCTGGGCGCGCACCCAGGTTTGTGGTGTAGCTAGACAGCAACGAACGAGGGGCGAATACTAAATGTTGTCCTGACCAGTGATACCCACACCCTGTGGGTGAATGAGAAAAAATAAAAATACATTCACAACATGAAAAACAGGATTTGTATCTGTGTGGACATAATTTGAAAGGATCGTTCACCCAGTGTAGAAAAAAGGACGCCGATACCACAGAGAAGGGAGGGCAATGTGGGATCTACAGGAAGGGATTCAATTAACTATAGAAATGAAAACCCATTTAATCAGTAACACTGGGGACAAGCCGTTCACCAGTCCCGTGTGTGGGAAGGGATCACTGAGCAAAATAATCTCCGGACAATCCAGCAGGATTACATATCCCATCGGGTGATCGATTATGCTGTCAATGCTGCTGTTAATCCCAACCAGCTATTTGTTCCATAGCGTCTATTATAGAGTCATACAGCATGAAAACAGGCCCGTCAGTGCAATCAATTCATGCTGAACATCCTTCCAAACTAATCTAGTGCAATCTGCCTCCTCCTGTACCCATTGAGTGGTTATAATGCCCTTGTAGTTTTATGACTTTGTTGTTAAACAAAACCCCAGGTAATATTTTGGAGACAAAGGGTTCAGGTCCTGGCATGACAGATAGTGGAGTTTGAATTCAAGAAGTACCTGGAATTGAAGATTCTCGTGATGACCTGAATCAGTTGTGTGGAAAATCCCATCTGATCCACTCATGCCAGTTCAGGAAGCAAACTGTCATATTCATCTGCTCTGCCCCACAGGAGACTCCAGATGGATAATACCGTGATTGACTCTTTAAGGTCCTCTGGGAAATAACTGATGTACTAGGCATGAATAAATTTATTTTTTAAAATCCCACTTTCTCATTCATGTTTGGAATCAATTGTCATTAACGTTTGCAAACGTACCCTTATCCATCACTTCCTCA
>NW_025146310.1:1061-1308 GCF_004010195.1 Chiloscyllium plagiosum | reverse complement strand
TGAGTGAATCACAAAGAAGGAATTTCACCAGAGGTGCAACTGCCTCACTTCCCCACTCGCCCTCCCCGTTTAAGTTTTCCTGCTCGTCAGTGATTTAAAGAAAACCAAATGGATGCGATGTCATTCTGTAGCCTCTCGGTCGATTCCTCCGTTTCAGTTCCAACGTGGCTTAGATCACGGGGCGCACCTTAATACTAGCGACGCTATGAAAGCACAGGTCCAGAGGTTCCTCTGAGAGTGTAATTTC
>NW_025146310.1:0-908 GCF_004010195.1 Chiloscyllium plagiosum | reverse complement strand
ATTATTGTTATCAATGTTGATATATTTGTGTCAGAATTTGGAAGAAAAAATGCATAGAGTCAAAATGAACATTACACTGAACAGAAGCTACATTAAATGACATTTGACCGAAAAAGGAATTTTCATAAATACGTCATCAATGTATATTGACATATAACATTAAAATAAGAATGACAAGACTAGAACAAGTTCAAAGCAGTTTTCTAATTATGAAACGGAAACAATAAACAGTTTACAGCACGCATGAATTAAAGAAGCAGTCTTCAATGTGACATGTCAGCTGAAGACCACTTCCCATTTTCCAGAAACGCAGGACTGCCAAAAATTCAAAATTTAGTGTTGTTGAGTAATACAGTAAAATGTGTGCAACATGAGCTTTCTCTTGCACACAGGAAAGAACAAGAAAATGTCAAAGATTTTCAGCATGAAATAGATTTATTTCTTAGTATTACAGTCAATATTCATTCAAAAGTGTAATTGTTGGTTTAAGCAGCAGACATTGTGTTTAATTACTGAGCTGAAATGTAAGGTATAGATTGCATTTATTGGATGGACTGAGGGCCAAAAGTTTACCGTGGTAATTGCGCTCAGGAACAATAAAATACTTAGGTTACTCTACTGAACAGTAATTAGATGCTTATGAAGATCTGTGATCCCCAATGTGCTGTGTTTTGTGTGAGCACTGATTTCAATAATGCAAATGGAATAATTTGGTGTCAATGATCTTATTTAAAATTAATGAAATTTTGATGCTAGCATTGCTTTGGAAACACACTTAAACCATCATGCTATAAATGAGAGTTACGCAAAGTCAACTTTCAAATGAAAATACTCCGATATTTTCGAAACATTCCAATCTGACATTCAGTGTACAAAGGTGAGTGAATTTTTAAAAAAAAATTCAGACA